>NC_138911.1:46842058-47026234 GCF_965231255.1 Vanellus vanellus
GAGTGTATTGTTTAGCTGAGAGAGACTGCGAGAGAGATCACTGACAGAAACAAAGAGAGCAGAGCTGAGGACTCATCTCCAGTGTCTCTCCCTGAACCATGACCATACCTCCAACCGTTGCCCTGTCATAAATCATCGTTTGTCAAATTCAATAAGCATCTTTAACACAAAAATGACGCTATCTCCTGGGAGCCCCAAGTGCCTGAAATTCTGCACAGATGTGGAGATAGCAAAATATGAGGGAAGGGGGGAGGACAGGGAGGCAGGAGGAAGAACAGATTTTGCATGGCAGAAAGCAGATTCTTGTCTACCCTCTGCTCCATCCCCATCCCCTCACCCCCACCCCACCACCACACATGCAGCCGTGTACACCGTCTTCCTGGGAACGCTGCAGACCCGGACCCTGGCACATGTTTTGCATCCTCTGAAAGGAGGAAGCAGGCTGTGTACGCAACATGGAAAATCCATCCACTTTGGGGGTCCCAAGCCTACCACAAAGAGCCCCCATGCTAGCCCAAGGACATGGGGATGGGAGGAGGCCCCTGGGGAATCGCTTCCTGCTTTGGACATAACAGGTCATGGGGTACGTTTCATTAGAAATCATGCTACTGCTGTTTCCACTCCCTCGCCAGCAACATGAGAACTGAAGTCTCGGTTAGACACCCCATCCCTTATTGTGCAACAACAGGAGGCAGGAGAATAGGGCCACCTCAGGGGGTTCAGCTGTGAAATCTCACTCCTCGCTGGAATGCACTGCACGCCAGCCAGAGCCGGGGACCAGCACTATTGTAAAGAAGAAAAGGCTGAGTGCGTGCTGCTGTGTGCGCTGAAGCTGAAAGCAGGCTCCATTTATGCACGTACAGGTTGCATTGCAGTGAACATTATCCATGCCTAAAACACCACGTATACATAGGGATATATGCAAATACCCACGACAACAGCCATTTTGCCTTCCCTCGGGACTACAGTGCCAGTCTCCAAAATGTTAACTGAGAGTCTCTAAAGCTGCTCGAGCTGAAGTAGCAGACAGAGGAGAGAGACCAGTGTCCTCTGCAGATCAGGTACCCAGGAGACACAGATCACGACATGCTGTCACAGCCAGCTGAAGCTCAGCCCAGCTGCCTGAGATGCATTCCAGATGAGGTCCTGCTTACGTGCCACCCACCAGCCTGGCTGACACCTGGGCCAGGGGGGACAAAGCAGGCTCGAACCACCACATTCTGGGGCTTTTGCAAGTGGGATTTGGGTGCAGGGGGATGGCGTGGTGCTCCGCAGCTCACAGGCAGGCTCACAGGCAGGCTGAGCTGCGTGGCTTTCTCTGCACCCGCTCACACACACCCCTCTTTGTCAATGAATCATTCAGATCACTGCAGAAAAATCTCTAACCACCTATCGCCGTTTATTCCTTCTAAGATGTGTGTGCTACAGAGCAGCCATTTTAGAAAGAGTGTGAAGCTTTCTCAAACCTTTTACAGAGGCTATTTTGAATCCCTCTACTTGCTAAGCCACACAGATACCCTGATGCCACAAACCTAACTGCTGAAGGTGCAGAGGGGCAGCATAAAAACACATTGAAATTCCAAATAAGTATTACAAAGATCTTCAGTACATAAATATGCCTTGACTTTGAAGGTCAGAATATTGATCCACCTAAAGGCTAGAAGCAAGTATTTTGTGCTGCATTTGTGATCCTCCCCTTGCTGTTATTATCATTATTGGCATTATTGTCACAGTAGCGACACCTCAAGGACCTATTCAAGATCCAGATGCTGTTACACAGGGGATACTGAATTCAAATGAAGAGCCATGTGTGATGAATAGTCTGATTCAAAACCAAACCAAACCTATACATGACAAAGCAAACACTGCAAATCCTTGTGAGTCAAGCTCCGTGCCGCTGCAGTGGGGCTGCTCCCAGCACCCAAGTGAGGCTGTTAGAGGGGCTGTAGGATCCCTGCGCTCTATTGCAGTCCCTCCTGGAGCCAGGCTGTTGATATACCTGGGGAATAAGCCCATCCTGTAAATAGCACATATAAACATATCACAGATCTGCACACCTGAAACACCTTTGGGGCTGCTCCTCAACATGTTCCTCTTTTTCGCCCAGAAATTTTGCACAAGCAAAGAGAGAGGAAGGAGGCCATTTGCCTGGGAGCAGCCCCCTGTTCCCACCACAGCTCTGACAGCGTGCCTGATGCCAGGTGGTCCCAAGCAAGCGGCCGCTTTACCCACAGGCAGGTGGAAGGCACGTGCCCGTGCACTCACTCCAGGCACCCACAGATGGAGAGTATGTGCCCTGAGCCACGGTTGCCCGCACGCACAGACAGCAAGCGCAGCCCTTGTGCAGTCGCTCTGCCCGTGGAAGATGGCGGCGTGCCTGACTGGGCCTCCGGCCCCCCGCGTGCCCAACGTGCCCAACGTGCCGGCCCTGCCGCAGCGCTCTGCCTTCCGCCCTGGCAGCTGCAGAACTGGAACTGCAGTTGCAAGCAAACGCGCTTCTGCCTGAGAGAAACACAAGAGGCCTAATTTTAAGCGTGCACACCTGAGGAGGAGGACAAGGGAAGCGTGGCAGGACAGGTTGCTGCAGAGGCAGCGGGAATTCCTGGGAACCGGGTAATTGTTGAGGCAGCTACCTAGGGATCACATTTCTCCAGCAGCAGCAGGATAACCTGAATTAACCCAAGGAAAGCAAGCCTGGGTGTGCCTCTGTGTTCTGCAAATACACTCCACGAATCCAGTTAGGAGAGTATGCCCAGAGAAAACTGGGGAAAGACAGACTATGGTATTATATAGGTCAGTTATTTCAGACATAGAAATTATTATCTGAAACTGGGGTGGGGGAACGTAATCTTAAAGAAATAATCAACTCTTTCCCCGACCATAATTCCTTGGCGATAGCCCTCCAATAGGATAAAGCTGTCTTCCCCTCCCCCCTGCCTGAGATATCAGACTGAGATATCAGTCTGACATATCAGACTCAAAGACTGCTGGTGTGACAGATCTAAATCTTGCCTAACTTCAGTCTTAGGACAGGTAAATTCTGCTTGGTGAGAGAAGTAAATATTCTTCTTTAGACTACCTTCCCAAGGAAAGAAAGGTTATGTGAGTGTGCTGCCGACTCACCTCTCTCCCTTGTTACCTTTTTAACACTGTGATGAGTTGCAATCCAATTCGCAGAATTCTCAAGCAATTAAATCCCAGGCAAAATCTCACGCAATTTTCATGGAAATGAATGGCTGGATAAAGTAGCGCAATCAAAATTAGTGTCTCCACAGAGGGGAAGGAGGGCAGAATCTAACTGTGGTACACTCTGGTAGCAGCCAGCTGACCAGTCAGCTTGCCTGTCCTGGTGCCCAGCCAGCACACAGGCAACTTGGGTATGTGCAGTTTCCTACCCAAATGAGCTGTTATAAAGATGTAGAGATGGGCTACTGTACAATTTAGGAAGGAGGGCATGAGTCTACAAGAGACAAAGCATCACTCATGGAAGATTCTGTCAGCAGCACCCGTTCAAAGCTGCTTGAGGGTCTGCGCTGCCAGAGGCAGTCTCGATAAAGACTAATTGCTAAGTTCCTGAGTGTCCATAACTCTGAAATTAATGCAGGAGGGGAAAGGAAAAGATGTATGTAAATATTTTAAGCACATGGCTCCACAGTTAATGAACAAGACAGTCATATCATACATGTACCCATATGTCTGATCATATCCTTCATTTCTCCTAAACCTCTAGGGTACCGGTAGTAGAAGTTCACAAACGCAAAGTAAAGGTCATGATGCTGACAAGGTATTTTTATTGCTAGACAACTCCCCAACCCACCCTTGATAAATTAAGGCCCTTATTCCTGCTTAACCCATAACCTTTGCAGTAGACCCTGAAGGTCAGCCATTGCAAGTTTTCCAACCTGGGGATGGGGGCAGGTATGACATCCCCCTTCAAAGGTCCCTTCTCTTCCTATCTGACACACAAATCAGTTCACATAGCCTCAGCAGTACATCCATACCCCCCCCACCAGCACAGACAGACAGAATACTTGCACAAATGCACTGTGGTGGATGATAAAGCTAATAGTTTACATGCAAACACACGCCCAGACATGTGTTCCTTCCTTGAGATGCCCCCTCCCCCTTGTGCTTTACACATTATATAAGAATTTTATTCTGTAGTATGCTCTGAGGAAGGCGGCATTTTGCCAGATTTCAAAATGGCCTCATTTATCACCTAAATCCCCTATGAAAGCTAGGGAATAAGGTTTGTAAAACAGCCCAGATTAATGAGGCTGGATCTACATCTTAATAGCTTTTGTGTGTGCGCAGTACTTCAATCTGCGCTTGTGAGCAGTATGTATTTCCGTGGTTTATAGACTCTTTCTTCATCTTACCTGGCACATCTGCATGTGCTTGCGTTTCCACCTAATTCTGTGTATATGCGCTGCCTGAGTGCAGTACGTAAAACCTCCTTCTGTGACTGTAGCTGGTTATGCCGCACACAGGTGAAATTCTCCCGGTGAGTACCTCCCATTTTGCAAAGGGGATCTGTATAGGGAACCTATTTATGCCAGGGTTTTGATATTGGCTGGTATACTTTTGTGCGTGTTGAAGTCACCACTTCAGTGCCGACTCCTTAGGCAATGGAGACCTAATATTTCTTCCCTGTGTTGGGGGAATTTCATTTTGCTGCTATATATAAGAATTCTGGCGAAGTAATTAACAGAAGCCTCCAGAGGCCTGGTTATGAAAACAAGGCTCCACGTGCCAGCTTCAGAGGAACCTTGTACTCCTTGCAAACTCCTCCAGGCAAGGAAGATATTGCAGCTGCGAAGGGAACATAACCCAGGGCAGGGAACAGCAAGCACCGAGGAGGTCCGTTTCTCAGTCCTTGAAAAGAGCTTTAGCAGAAAGCTGGAAAACGTAGCAAATTAGAAAAGGAGGTTCCAGATGGGATCACAAAAGAAAAGGGCATCAGTTCCATCAGCAGTGAAGATTAATTTTTAAATTACATACCAAAAAAACCCTCCAAAAGCATTTGACCTGTGTCAATCTAGTGGCTCCCATCATCTCTTATGTGGGACAGAGGGAATACTCGGAAATTCCCCTCACAGAGTTTCCCCTACGGCTCTTTGTTAGCTGCCTCTCCCTGGATTTCTTTCATCCTTTCCCTATCCATTTCTCCTTCCATGTCTCTGATGAGGAACTGCTGCTGCTGCTCCTTTCCTCCCCTCTCCCTCCCCCTGTCTGCTGTCAGCCATTTCACTTGGCTTTTTCTGCTCTTGCATTCACCAGAGCTGAATTCAATGACAGCCCCTTGGCAATTTCCCTTTGCTGGTGACTCAGGTAATTGGATCTAGTGCCTTGGGGAGCTGCCAGGCATGATGTCACAGCTCTGCAGAAAAAAATACCCTATGTAATTGCTTTATACACCAGCTAATGTCTCATCCCGGTGGAGGGAGGAACTCTGAGTTTGGGGGCTGCCAAGATTTCAGAGACTCAGGACTCTGTGGTCGAGGTGAATAAAGAATTATCTTTATTTTTTGTTTACACAGGCTCTTACTTGTTTACTACATGCTTATTAACTGTCCCCTGAGCAGGGAGTCTGAATGTTCATAACAAATACCACAGTCCCTTTGTGAAAAGGGAAGGACTGTGAGCCTTTCATTAAACAAAAGAAAATGGGAATGAAACATCAATACAGCACAGGAATGAACAGCTCTACACACACTGGTGTAACCCTGCATCAGGGTTTATTCTGCCCTTTAACACATTTGCCTACCAGCTCTTAAATGCACTTGGGTCCTTCAGTTCTTCCAAGATCGCAGGAAGACATCTCTCATTTCCTAGCCACAAGGAGAGGATCTGGAGGACAGGCTAGGGATCAGAAGGGGTCAGTGTTAGTCTCAGGGTAGACATCAGAGTGTATTTGAAATCCATTAAGTGAAGCAGCAAGATGAGAATGAGCTAATGGGCGATTCTTGCTAACGCACTAATAAAATGGAACTGAAGGTTTCTGGCTCTTCCCTGCACTGCCCCATCTTGTTTGGGAAAGAAACTCTTGGGAGTCGAGTATTCAGAAGAAGCTGACTGTTCCAAGTTCTGCTTTTCAGATGTTTTATGTTGATCTTCCTTCTTTTGTAGACTTAAGGAGTCTAGCCAGCAAGGATCTGGCAGGGTGAGATGTTTGGGCCTCAGCTCTCTTCCCACAGTTCATCTGCAAGGCTGAATCCATTGCTAGAGGTATTGATTGCTTTGCCAAGAGGAGGGGATGGGAGTATGGGAATTCAGAAAGGAAATCTTTGATTGTCTTCACTGCAGGAAACATTTTCCCCAAGCAAAATGGGGCCTGGATGTAACAAGGTGCTTGCAAATCCCTCAAAAGACCTCACAAGAAAATTGAAGCCTTGTGTCAGATATGACCTGCTCTGGAACTCCAAAGTGAACAGACGGGTTTGCCGCAATAGTGTTTTTGTCCTCTCCACTACTGCAGCTGAAGTGATGTTGAATAACCTGGAAAACTCAGCAAGTCCTAAGAAACAATCAATCATTTTTTGATAGGTCACATTCTCCAGATAGAAGAGATCCGTCCTGACTTTCCACTGTGCTCTGTCCAATTCAGCAGATGATAATAACCATTCCACTGGACTGGTTCTCACACAAGCACAAATATCACATTTCTCAGCTCTCTGTCATAGCTGTTTGTTCAGGCAGGTCACCAAAAGCTGGATTAGGTCTCTTGCCATGTTCTCTAACACCCTTGTATTTCTAATGCTGCCAGTCCCGGCCATCCCCTTGTCTCCTGTGGCCTGGATGAAGGGATGAAATTTCCAGCTTTGCTGCCTTAGTCCAACCCTCCTGGAGCGACTCACTAGTTTAGTTTCCTCTTTAGATGTTAGACCTGTGCAGTATTGAGGCTGTTCTGGGTGGCTTGGAAATGAATTTGACAGAGCCTGGAATGAAGGCAACAGGGTTTCAGTTCCCATTTTTCCAGACTATTACCTCCTCACACTCTGCTTCCCGATGGCATTCCGGTATATGGAGGTCTAAGTGGTATCACAGCTGCAGAGACCTTCCAAGCTGATGGCACCACTCCACTTCTGGAGAAAGCGTTAGAGGTCTTTCTGGGGAGAAGAGGTCACACCTATCTCTAGCCTCTCTTTAAGACCTCAGATATCCAGATTATTTTTAGCTGGCTTGTCCCGGTGACTCCGCTCAGACCGTGGCAGCATGGCTGATACCAGCAAGATACAGTTCAGCTATCTAGTGGGACAGTTAGGTGGGAGCTTCTTCAATCGTTGAGGGACGAGTAATGGCCTTAGAGTGATTTGTAAAAAGGTAAAACAAGGGGGAGGGAAAGGCAAATAATCCACCCATTCTTGCTGTGGGTAGTATTTTCATCACGTCTGTTATTAGGGGAATTTAAGCCCTAAGTGGAGAAGCAATCTGCTCTGGAGAAGCCATTTGTTCAGGGTCTGGGGAGTCTCCCTCTGTCCCTCAAGGCTGCACAGGGAACTCATGCAATCTCCACTGACATTTCTAGGACTGCACATACAACTTTCCCTGGTAGTACATCCCGCCAAAATGCACAAGCATGTATGATTTGTGACATGAAACACATATGCATACCATTTTATCCTCTCAGAGGATAAACGAGATGTTCAGGCAAGTCATTCAGAGATATTTATTACTTCTGATTTCTCACCTTGAAATCCCCAGTCAACCAACAGAAGTTGCATACGAATATAAGGACTTGGAAGTAACAAGTAACACATGAATAATCCATATATTTGTCAGTGTAAGAAATACTGCTGTATCATGACAAGGCAGCAGCACAGCTGAGAAATTTGAACACCTTATTTGAGGGCTGGTGTGAGCACTGAGAAAGGTATCACTAGCAGTAGAGCATACAAGGCAATACAAGCTATTCCCAACTGAAGGAGCGGATCCAAAGGCAGCCTGGCCAACTGCCCTCAAAACCATTTTAGGAGATTCCAGTCTGCCAGTCTGAAGGCAGGGTCAGCATATAGGTGGGGGCACCGAGATCAAACCACCAGATAGCCAAAAAAGCAACTTGACTATACAGTCAGCCCTAGGGCAGAGAACAATTGCAGCAGCTGACTGTCTCGGCAAGCCCAGAGATCAAAGAACAAAGCATTATTAATTACTGCCATTATAATCATTAGCATAGTACCCAGTAGTTCTGGTCACGGACCAGTACCCCACTGTGTTAGCCAGTGTGCAAATAGAGAAGAAAAGAATGGGCCCTGCCCAAGGAACGCAGAGTTTAAATATTAAACATGAGATGGCTACAATGGGAATGGAGGGCAAAAGAAGTGAGTGTCACAGGCAGAAGAAAGCTGCTAGGAATCCAGACCAACAACTGCTGGCTACCACCAGGGCAGCCTCTGAATTATCTGGCAACAAAAAGGTTTGCTTAAAGGTCTTTACGATGCACTCTGGTTCTTTTAATTCAATGAAATGGTTCATACAGGTGCCAGATACCCATGGTTTGTCTCTTGACACACAGCAGCTGAAGGCATGTTTAGGTTATTGAAAGCAGGGAGGAGAGAACAGATCTCCACCTGGAAAAAGGCTGGTTGAACTCTGGACATACTCTGCAATGTCCTCACCACACTTTCCAGCATGTGTTGCCTATTCTAACACTGCCCAGGAGGGCAGAGGCCACTGGCAATGTCTCCCTGCTGACCTGGGGAAATGCGCTGTCTGTTCCCAGGGTATCACGGAATTTTCAGAGTTGGAAGGGACCTCTAGAGATCATCCAGTCCAACTCCCCTGCTAAAGCAGGATTGCCTAGAGCACATTATTCAGGACTGCATCCAGGCGGGTCTTGAAAATCTCCAGAGAAGGGGACTCCACAACCTCCCTGGGCAGCCTGTTCCAGTGCTCTCTCACCCTCACCGTAAAGAAGTGTTTCCGTGTTTCCGTGTATTTGAACGGAATTTCCTGTGCTCTAACTTGTGCCCATTACCCCTCATCCTGTCACTGGGAACCATTGAAAAGAGCCTGGCTCCATCCTCCTTCAACCCACCCTTTAGATACTTGTACGCCATAATAAGGTCTCCCCTCAGCCTTCTCTTCTCCAGGCTAAAGAGTCCCAGCTCTCTCAGCCTTTCCTCATAAGGAAGATGCTCCAATCCCTTAATCATCCTAGTTGCTCTTTGCTGGACTCGCTCCAGCAGTTCCCTGTCCCTCTTGAGCTGGGGAGCCCAAAACTGGACACAGTATTCCAGTTGTGGCCTCACCAGTGCAGAGTAGAGGGGGAGAATGACCTCCCTCAACCTACTGGCCACACTCTTCCCTATGCAGCCCAGGATTCCATTGGCCTTTTTGGAAACAAGGGCACATTGCTGGGCCATGGATAATTTACTGTCTACAAGTAGTGTCTACAAGTAGTGGGTAGTTCCTATAGTTCCCACCTTCCAAAAACCACATCACACCTGGTACTTCTTCTCAAAGGAACGGTACAAGGCTGAATAAGCTATTCATCCTCAGGTGGCTCCAGGACTGGTCTGAGGCACAGCTGGAGATGACAAATGTTTCTGTCCCTGCTTTATGGAAAAGGACACCAGATGCCTCCCACCGATACGGAACTCTGCAGGGATCAGATGAATGATATGCCCCAGCACCAGAACAACTGTCCTTGCGTCACTTCTCCATCTCCCCTCAATGACAACATCCATTCTATTTTTAAAATAGCAACAGAGAGCCCACATTCTTCCAAATTTTTCTAGTCAACATTATGACTAACAAATGGTGGTATTTTTGATCTTTCTCTAGTGTATCCCCATGAAGATCTTACAATGTTTTAGACATCAATCAATGTAATCTCCCCATTTCTAATCTCACATCTCCCTGTCAGGGCCTTGTGTCACCAATGAAGAGGATGGTGCCTTATGCACGATATGACTTACTCAGAGCCACATGGTCAGTCAATAGTGACATTGGAATTTGAAAGCAGAAAAGACATGCCTGTCCACACTGGGTCTTCTAGCTCTGGGCAGAATTCTCCCACTCCCATGTGATTCACTTATAACCACATCTGTGAAAACGTCCTGCTTAAAGCTCCCTTTTAATCTTTCTTCTGATGTCTCCACATTCTTATTTTGTAATGGTCACGCTCACATTTTGCTCATTTTCCCAATGCTCTAACAATCTCCTCGGATAGTGATTTTTTCCCCTTTAAGAAGAGATTCCAGCCACTTCTTGGAAAATCTCTTTATTTTACATATCTCTAGGTCAGATTGTTGGATAGTGCCTATTCCTCAGTAACTGAACATCTCATAATCTTTAAAATATTTATAATGACAGTATCCCATGAAGGAGGCAGATATTACTCTCTGTATTTTAAAGTTAGGAAGCAGAGGCACTGAGGGACTAACCATAGCCACTAGCCGGTGCTAAGCATTCATACACCAAAAGTCAAGGACTAAAATAACGAAAAACTTTCAAATACTAATGTTGCTGTTTATTTTCTAAGTATGATTTTTGAAATTGTTAAGGGGCAAATTCTTCCATCTTTTATCTGCTGTCATGAGGATGTGTCCATGTAATAAATCCTGAGAGCACAGTCTCATGACTCCAGGAACAACAGCTTGAAGAACAGCTGCACAAAAGGAGACTGCCCTGTGCTTTCCAAAATGTCCACAAGGAGATATCCCAACAGCAAGCAGGACGATAACTCCCTCAGCAGTTTCCTCACCAAAGTGGTCCACAAGGAATGAGATTTGGTTAATAAGGGCAATGCTGATTTGTATAATACTTCCTTATATCAAATACTCATGTGCTTTCTCGAAATACAGTCTCCAGCTGGCACTGCTGGAAGCAGAAAACTAAGTTAGGTAGACCATTAGTCTAACCCAGTAGGACATTTCTTATACTGTTATACAGGTTTGAAAAACTGTGAAAACCCTTTATATTTATTAAATTCATTGCTACTGGATTTTGTTAATACAGGGAAATTTAAATCCAGGTAAAAGGACATGTCTTTTTTTGAAATAGCAATCCATGAAACCTCAACTTCTTTGTAACCACTTTTTATTCCTTTACCTTTTGCTTTACACTATACTAGAATAATTTTCACTGTGTCTCCTTTAACTTCCTGATGGTAACAATGTAGGAACTGCACCTTGGCCTGTGCCATGTGATGTGTACACACCACAGGTCTGCAGCCATTCTTTGTATGAATAGGCCCAAATGAAGGGCCATATAATCTCCTTCCCTCAGTCAAAGGCTGCAGGCCGTGTCCCTAAGTGATCAACTACCTTGCCTGGACACCAAAATATCTCAGCAGAGGTATAAGAAAGACATATCAGTGTATCTGTGTTAGTTTCTGGGATAAAAAATGAGAAGCTGGATGCCTAACTAAGGAAGTATTTAGAGCCCACATGGCCTGGTCATATGAGTAAAAATGATTATGCATGTCTGGGGACAAGACTATTAAAAGAAGGAATGAGGAACCTTCTGAGGCTGGCAAGCACCTCAACTGACCAGCTACCCAAAGGATGAAATAAACTGCTCACCTCATGCATTTCCTAGTCAAAGAAACAGAACGGCACCCCAAAGGACATTTCATCCTCTGGCATTTCATCTCACCTACTCAGAAATACACCTTACAAACAGGCAAACTGCCCTCTTAGCACAAACTATGGAAGACGCCTAGGTGACTAATTTACACAAGATTCCAGGGTCTAGAAAGCTAATGTTAGGTGAGGTGTATGCCACCCTGAATCTTTAATTTTTATTTCTGTTTAATAAACTTCAGAATACCGAGACAATTCTAGCACACTGGAGAAAAGAACCTGAAGTGTGCAAATATTTACAAAGCTAACTAGCATGCTGTGTGGCTTCTGGGCTGCTTAGCCTGGCATTAATTCTGTGAAACTGGGAAGCAGTCAGTGAAGTGCAAAAATAAGGTGGCATGATTGATACCAAACAATGTGACAATATGGAATATCTTGTCCCACCCTTAATGTTGATTTTGCTGCATTTACAGATTTGGTTGATAAAGTAACTAGTACTGACATAATATATTTAGGTTTCTGTAAGGCAGCTGACTTTGTTCTGGCATTTGATAAAAAATAGCACCGCACAAATCAATGTTGCCCTTATTAAACAAATTCAATTCCTACTCAACTGATATATCATAAAAAAAGTAATTGTAAATGGGGAATCATCATTATATGTGAGTTATTCTACTGAGCACCTAAGAAATCCATTTTGGGTGCAAAACTACTCAATATCTCTATCAATTAACTAAAAGAAAAATAGAGAATCCATTTGTGTGGCAGAAGAATTGGCAAAGAAATAAATAATGATAGGACATACTAGTTATAAAGATCCATCTGGAGAGCTTCATAAGGTGGGCTTATCCAAACAACACGTGTCTGACTACAGGCAAGTGCAAAGTCATCTATCTAGCACAAGAGCTTCCAAAACGGGAGTGTCTCCAGAACTGCAGGGACCTGGAAAAATATGTACAGATTATGAGAGGAAACCAAATGCACACATAGAATCATAGAATGGTTTAGATTGCAAAGGACCTTGAAGATCATCGAGTTCCAACCCCCCTGCCATAGGCAGGGATAACTCACACTAGACCACATTGCCCAAGGCCACGTCCAGCCTGGCCTTGAACATCTCCAGGGATGGGGCCTCAACAACCTCTCTGGGCAACCTGTTCCAGTGCCTTACCACCCTCAAAGTGAAAAACTTCTTCCTAATGTTTAATCTGAACCTGCCCTCTTCCAGTTTAAAGCCATTCCCCCTCGTCCTATCGCTACATGCCCTAGTAAAAAGTCCTTCCCCAGCTCTCCTGTAGGCCCCCTAAGTACTGGAAGGCCGCAATAAGATCTCCCCGGAGCTTTCTCTTCTCCAGGCTGAACAGCCCCAACTCTTTCAGCCTCTCCTCATAGGAGAGGTGCTCCAGCCCTCGGATCATCCTCGTGGCTCTCCTCCAGACATGTTCCAGCAGGTCCACGTCCTTCTTATGTTGGGGACTCCACAGCTGAATGCAGTACTCTAGGTAGTGTCTCACGAGAGTGGAGTAGAGGGGCAGAATCACCTCCTTTGACCTGCTGCCCACACTTCTTTTGATGCAGCCCAGAATATGGTTGTCCTTCTGGGATGCGATCGCACATTGCTAGCTCATATTGAGCTTCTCATCAATCAGCACACCCAGGTCCGTCTCCTCAGGGCTGCCCTCCAGCCATTCCCCGCCAAGCCTGTATTTGTGCTTGGGATTGCCCCGACCCAGATGTAGTACCTTGCACTTGGCCTTGTTGAGCTGCATGAGGTTGGCTTGGGCCCACCTCTCCAGCCTGTCCAGGTCCCTCTCTGGATGGCATCCCTCCCCTCCAGCGTGTCTACCTCGCCAAACATCTTGGTATCATCGGCAGACTTGCTGAGGGTGCACTCGACCCCACTGTCCACATCACTGACAAAGATGTTGAACAGTACAGGCCCCAGTACCGACCCCTGAGGAACACCACTTGTCACTGCTCTCCACTTGGACATCGAGCCATTGATCGCAACTCTTTGTGACTGTCCAGCCAGTTCTTTATCCACTGTGTGGTCCATTTGTCAAATCCATGTCTCTTCAATTTAGAGACCAGGATATTCTGTGGGGCACTGTCAAATGCTTTACACCAGTCCAAGTAGATGACATCAGTTGGTCTTCCCTTGTCCACTGCCACTGTAACCCCTTCGTAGAAGGCCACCAAATTTGTCAGGCATGACTTGCCCTTGGTGAAGCCATGCTGGCTGTCACCAATCACCTCCTCGTTTTCTATGTGCCTCAGCAGAGTTTCCAGGAGGATCTGCTCCATGATCTTCACAGGCACAGAGGTGAGACTGACTGGCCTGTAGTTCCCTGGGTCTTCCTTGTTTCCCTTTTTGAAAATAGGGGTTATGTTTCCCCTTTCCAGCAGGCAGGAACCTTGCCAGACAGCCACGACTTCTCAAATGTGATGGCTAGTGGCTTAGCGACTTGATCTGCCAGTTCCCTCAGGACCCGCGGATGTATCTCATCAGGTCCCATGGACCTTCAGGTTCCTCAGGTGGTCTCGCACTTGATCTTCACCAACAGTAGGCGGTTCTCCATTTTCCCAATCCTCGTCTTTGCATTCTGCATCATGGGCAGTGCAGCTGCGGTCCTTGCCAGTGAAGACTGAGGCAAAAAAGTCATTGAGTACCTCAGCTCTGTCTCTGTCCCAGGTAACCAGTTCTTGTGTTTTCTTACATCTGAAGAAAGGATGCTGATCAGCTGGAAAGGGTTCTGAAGCAAGATACAGGTATAATATGAGAACCGTAAAACACATCCCTCCAAGACAATTGGGATGCTTAATCTGTTTATTTAAGGTAGTTTGTTTACAGTCTCTAAGTGGATATATAGGAAGGAGTTCTGACAGTACTTGACTATCATTTTTAAGAAAAAGGAGTATCAATATTTAGTGGTTTGAATCAGTCACAAGGCAGATTTAGATAAACACCAAAAAAATTTAACAGGTCAGTTATGTTGTCTAGGATGCAGGACAATTTCTGCAGTTTGAGTTCTTTAACTCAAAAGAGAGGTTACAAATACGCTCTCACTCAGCCCTGGATCATGCTTACATGACTGATCCAGAAATACCTGGTGAGGATCTATGGTTTGTGCTACACCCAGCACAAAGTGAGCTCTACAATCTTCTATGTTCTTCAGCTGGTCACTTGTGGGACAGATAGTGTTAAAGGACATGGGGAGAGGGGTGGGAGCTGGGTGTCCTTATACCACCAGTTCACTAAGTTGAACAACGATTCAGAATAGAGTACTAAATTCAGGAGAACACAACATGATCAGAAAACATAATGATCCCCTCTCCCTCCTTCTGCTTCACTGCACAACCCCTCTCTTGCCTGACTAAACCCTGCCTATCCTGAACCAACATCACAGCCCAGTCTGCCATGGATGTGATGGAGATGCAAAGCAGAGCAACACCCAGCTCCCTCTCTTACCTACACTGGCTTATCAGAGCAAACAATTATGTCCATCAATAAAGTCACTCACAACAACTCTGTGTTCGGTAGCCAGAGAGAATTTTTACAAAGTAATTTTTTTCTGACTCTTTTAATAGGAACCTTTGGAGTAAGTGAATAATGACCCTTATCTTAGGGCAGTACATTAATCTCTTGTAGCCCTGTCCCATGCCAAAGACAACATCTTTGTCAAAAGGTGTAAACATGAATTTAAGAAACTCATGTTAGATCACAAATATTGACCATAGTTATCTGAGATACTTATTTTTCATACTTCAATAAATCAACACCTATTTCAGTAGCAGAAGGCACAGCTCCCATCTACTTGAAGCATCAGTCCTAGAACCAGGCCTATGACTGTGCACAATTTGGCTGGGGAAGAAGGTGGCAGAACTGCAAAGCCGCTGACTTGTGGCTTTTCCACAACCAGGACTTGTGCCCTTATTCACTGGGAGGACGACACAGTGAGAGCTGCAGCCATGGAATCACAGGGAAGCTATTCGGGAAAGGGAAGGGGAGACTAGGAGGGAAAATAATGAAGTTGCTATATGGAAATGTCTCAGACATTCACAAGTACCTCTGTAGGGGGGAAAGGGAGTGTTAAGGGTGTTTGCAGTTCTTTACTTGTGTCCAGGGGAGAATATTCCTATATACTTGTGTAACTCTTTTTCTTCTCTGACTACCTGATGAGTGTGTGACATGAAGTGTGTACGCATGTGTGTATATGCAGGGATTTCTTCTGCTCCTTTTATGTTTTAGAGAACCTGACTATGACAGCTCTGACTGCTGATTTGAAATGACCCCGAGTGTGACACCACGCAGCCCTTTGAAATTAATTCATCTTTGCATCATTCTGATTCTGGGATTTGATATGGGCTGGGTTTTTTCAGTTGTTATTGCTGTTGCTGTCGCAAGCTCTGGCGCACATACTTCATTTAGTCTCCACTCTCTGTGTGACACATGACACTCAGAATGATAAGTGTGTGGCTATAGGTTTTGCCAATGAGAATCTGGGACACACATCAAGGCAAGAATCAAGTCTTTCATCCCTAAGACTGGCTGCGACAGAAAACCTGATAGCTGCTGGTTCATGTGTACTTAATCCCTTTACCACCGAAAACCTTTTTGACCCATCTTCCCTTCAGCTGCCCAAACTCCTGTCTTATGTTTGTGCTATACACAAAGATAAAATAAAAAATCTAGTGCCATAGACAAGAGTATATTCCCTCTTCCATATATACTATATATGTGTGCCAAATTCAGTTCACATGTACAATTTATTAAATATTTTCTTGGGCTAGAGACACAGAGTTGGAAAGGCAAAGCTTGAAGTATAAATCTCGCCATAGTAGCTGCTATAAGCAGTCAACTCAGGAGTTTGGAAGATGGTGAAGGCTCCATCCTGGCCCACATGCATACAAAAGCATGAGCTACCCTCTGGTCAAACCAGTAGAGGCTCTGTATCATTTTGAGAGAGAAATCAACAACCTCGGCTTAACCTGTTCATGTGCCCCTACTGTGAGGTTATAAGAAAGGTTATATAAGGCTATTGAAAATAAAACAGCCTTACAAAATTGCCGTTTAATGAAAACATCAAGCAAAAAACTCTAATTTCAGTCAAATAGTTAAGTAAATAGAAAGTAAAGACATGTAGGACTGGAAGGGATCTGAGATCGCTCTTGTTCTAAGGCAGTATATCTTAAGAAGTGCTCACAGAGCTCTGTCTAATCTATGCTGACACAAAGAAAGGGATGTCACTTGCCTTTACTGAATCAGGTTTTGGCCATTTCTCCGCTAACCAGAACCTTACAAATTCTGATCTTTGACTAGGACGAGCACAGACCTGTATGGAAGCTCCTTTTTAAATGCTAGCCACCCATTTGACAGCAAACACTTACTGAGAGCTCTTCCTTAAAAATGTATCTCCACAAACTGTGCTCCTATTTCATGATGATTTAATTTACATCACATTTCTGCCGTACACTTAGACGAAGGTCAGATGAGACATTGATGAAATCCTTACTGAAATCCAGACATAAATACCTATTATTTTGCCATTCCCTGTTAGGCAGTTACACTGTCAAAAAGGAATTTAGATTGCTTTGACATTATTTGTTCTTAACAAATGAACCCAGGTTGTCCTAGATTACCTTGATATCCTCTAGGTGCTTATGAATTGATTATTTGATAATTTATTCTGGTGTTCTTTCAGATATTGAAGCTAGCTGACTTGCTTACAATGTCAAAGTCTGCTTTTGCCCCTTTCTAAGCTGGGTGCCTCCCTGCCCTCTATTAATTCTCTTTAACCTCTCCCTACATGTATTAATGCTGAGCAAGTGATTAAGTACTCTGCTCAACAATGATGCTGCAACCAACCAGTATCTCACACTCCACTGTGAAGCATCACTTGTTAATACATTCCTGACTTAGAGACCTGTTGTGTATTACTGAACCCTGTGAGTTGCTATGCCTTCAGAAACATCTTTTGCTCATTTATTTCAGAACAACAGTTAAAGGTTTCATTTCAAACTTCTCTCTAAATGTAGTGCAATATGGTCTGTAAAACTAGATCTTGCTAACACTAAAATTCACCAAAGCATTTTGCAATTGAATCCTTGCTGAGGAATGGGCGATGCACCATGATTTTGCAAGTGGACTACTTTATATATGGAAGAGAGAAAGCAGTTTTAGGTGGATCATAATATAGTTCAGCACAAATGAAACCAGATGGTCCTATCACAGATGAAATAAAAACTGCTCATAGTTTATACAAAGAAAATCTGGAAAAGTATTTTGTCCATTGGTAAGGCTAAAGTGCGACAAACAGCACTGTCAGGCTTGTGCTGTGTCAGAAAGCAGCTGGACAAGGGAGTGTAGCAGCCACTGAGCTGCCATTAATTTAATGATCAGCACTGTAAAATTCTGGTGAATATGTGTTTTATTTAGATTTTTATGTTTTAATTTTAATCAATAGTGTGTTATAGTATCACAAACCAATTGATGATTAACTACCCTTTTTAGAACCTTTATGACACTGACACTAAAGCAGTGCCATGACGCTTCCAAGAATTACAATCCTATTACAATCCTATTAAATCTCTTGGATTAAAGTTTTTTGGGCCTTCAAAATGATGTGCATGGGAGCGGAGATATCTCTCCCTATGCGAGACCCCTCACTCTGCCATTAATACAATCTCACGGTGGCCCTAAGATCTGCCCAGTATCTGTAGTGTTGGAGGTGTTTAGCATGGGTACATTGAGAGCTGTGGCATGACCTTGGAAAAAGTTTATCACTACAGTGCACTGGAGAAAACGTAATTTTAAAGCTGCAGGTGGAAACATGCGAAAGGCTAAGAATTACATTAAATAGCAGTTTTGTGATTTGGGGTGCAATGCCACATGGGTCCCTGCTGCCATCAAGTCAAATGCTCTTGTGAATGACTTTAGAAAACAGCTGGGAACCCTGCAGCACAGGACTTGATTTTGCTTGTATATTGGACTGAAAGTCTGCACAGAGCTAGACAGGCCTGAGCTGTATATGCAGGGACATCATCTATACAAGCATCTCTGTTTGTCCTGTGTGGAATTCCTTTCTCCGTGTGCTCATAAACTCTCCCTGTAGAGAATCTGAGAGCAGACCAATGCATGGCATCCCACCAGGCTGATTTTCTTTCCCACATCTCAGGATGGGTAAAATATTTTTCTTCATTATAACTGATTTAATTGTCATTTTCAAGCTGTTTCTTTCTCACTCCCTCTCTCTCACTGCTTTAGCTCTTTTCACTCATGCTTTCTTTTTATCTTTTTTTCTTTCACCTTCATGTTTTTTCTTTGCTGTTTTCAGATGTGTCTTCAGTAAAGCCAGAGAAAGAAGATTTATATCTTCAAGCAGAGTGATCTGTAAAGCCATGACCCTGTTGTGGAGAACGCCTTGTCTTTCATTATCCCAGGGTTCAGAGGAACAGTGCTATCAACATGCAAAGAAAGAGGCTTTTCTAAGATATTCTCAGATAGTTTCACAGAAGGCCTTGAAAATAAATGTCAAGACCTAGAATTGATGTAGAAAGTATCGGGGGTAAGGCTGAAGCTTTCTGGGGCTCTTCACATGACTTCTTTGAAGGCAGAGGAAGCAGCTATCTATGACCATCTCATGTGAACAAACATTCTTACAAACAGAAAGGATCCGTTTTACAGGCTCACTAAGCATCACTAGTGTCTGGGGTAAGAAAGCTTTGCTGAGGCCAGGTGTAGCAAGCTCTGCAGGCAGACACAGAAAAACGAATACAGAAGTCCTCTCCCTATCTGTGGGTTTGAAGGAGTTCGTTTGTCTGTGCTGCCAGCACCCTCATTACCGCAACCAAGCTTGAACCTCTGCTGAGGACTGTCCAAGATTGCAGTGATGGATAGGTGCACAGGCAGAACCTCTTCATGGGCCACTCTACCATCTTGTTTGAATATAGGAGGTTTGACACCAAGTAGTAGCTTGGAAGATCTGGTTGTTCCAGAGATGGTATCGGTAGGACTGGCTGAACAACAATATGGCTCAGACCGTAGCGGAACTTGACCTCTTCTTCAAAGGCAGTGTTAACATTTCCTGTCAGCTGCAGCCTAAGCTGCTCCCAGGCATCCTTTACCGGCCATCCCAGCCATAGCAGACTGGGTCTGAAATACAAGTGATGACTGATGCTTTACAACATATCTAAGGGGTCTCGTGATACCAAAATACCCTAAATTGGACAATGGGAGATGTTGTACAGCATCTTTAGTTCGGGGTGTACTTTCTTCATAGTTTTGTTGATGGTGAGCTTCTGCAAGCAACACCCGGCAAAGTTCCCTGTACTATGAGGAGCAAGTCACTCTAGGGGCATAAAAACACTGCTGGGTAAGAAAAAAGCACAGTTCAGATGTTGTAACTGCAGATTTTTTTAAGGACAGCCTGTCTGTAGCTGCATGGAGTGGAGGGGATGTGCCTCACCATACATGGCTTTCACCATCCATGCAGGCACACTGTCAGAGCACTATAATGCCTTACTACAAGCCAAATGCAGCTTCCAAGTCTGCATATGCAAGTAATTAGGAAACTTAATGTGTGCAGTGCTTTTTTCCCCGCTGTTTTGTACAATACCTAAAACACTGTATAAATTAAAGTTAGAAAAATCGTATCTGATCCCATTTAATCTGTCCCTTTACAGACAATACAGAGTGGCTTCTTTCAGTGAAGTCCCCAAGCACTTTTTCACTAGCACTTTTGCTGTGTCCCTCAGGCTTTTTTTACAGTTGGTGTGATGGAGATTACTCACATCCACTTTGAGCAACTTAGAATTTACTTATTTCTATACTGGATTTCTTATCACCTTTCTCAAAACACTTAACAAATAAGTTTACCCAAGTCTGCATTTGGCTGTACCTACATTTGTCTACATAAACAGATTTCATATGTCAAGAAACTATGTCTGTGCTGATTTGGCCAGAAGTGGATTTAAATGTGCTACTGACCTTACGCAGTACTTAAAGCTCCTTTTGGGACATAGTCACAGGTCCGTATTCTCTCCTGCAAAAAGGTACTATTGAGTTGAAAACTGTCTTTTTGAGGATCTCAGAGAATCCCTCCTTCTGGACCTGAATCTGCCCTAAAATTCAGCTGGGTTTCTTATTTGTGAAGACCACCTCCTGCCACACTGGCCAAAACCAATTCACTGCCTGCCAGGCCTCCCCTGTCTCTTTCGGCCCCTTGCTTAGCTCTCCTCCTATACTTAAGACTGTGAACACTGTGGGGCAGAGACCCTTTTTCAGTATTATACGGTATACAGTGGTCTTGGTCCATGGTTAGGACTCTGAGGTGCTACTGGAAAAAAAGTGACTGTGAAACTCATGTTCTGAAATCTCATTTGGCAACTGGTAATCCCGAGCTTGGCACCCCAACAGACAGTTGAGGAACAGGGAGACTGGGCTCTGGAATTATTAGTTTTATTATTAAATGTTAGTATGATTAGTTATTCCTTTGGAACCAGTAGATGTGTCTAACGTCAGAGAGAGAAGACAGGTCCTGTACCCTAAGGCTTTAACAACCTAGATGTGAGGAGAGATCTAAAAGCCTGAGTACATCTAGTTTGCTAAGTGTCAAATGTAAAGCAAGAAACATGGGTAACTGCAGCATCTGAGGGAAGCGAGTACCTGAGGCAGATAAAAGGCAGGAGAATAAAAAGATTTAAAAGATTTAAAAGATAAATTGGGTGAAGGAAAATGCAGGATGCACATGAAGCAGCATTCCCTCCCTGCACAATGCTTGAGGCTGCAGAATACTCTCAAACTTGACGGGGCTTAATGAGAATTGTCATTAATTTCGGTTCTGGGTCTCAGAACTGGGAAGTGCTCACTTTACTTGCCTGCTGATTGAACATATTTATTTACTGTATGAAGGGAATGACCCAACATTATCCCTGCAAGGAATGCATTGCATAGACTTCAAGCACGTTCCTACCTCTTAATGTCTTTGGCTCTCTGATCTAAAGCAAATGTGATGAAACATGTAAAGAAAAGAGAGAAAGAGCAAGAAAACTTTGTACAGAACCACTGCCTGGACTGTTTGCCTTTTGAAACACCTCCACGAGTGGGTGACAGGAGAAGCTCCCTGGGAGAGAGGTACCTTTAGCCCTGCAAAAGGAGCCCAGAGGTACATACAGCAGCTCCCGCCGGGCACAGTCCGCCCTGTCTGCGTATCCGCACAGCCACGCCGCCTGGCTGCTCCTGGCCAGCAGGCTGTGTTCTCGCTCTGAGCTGGCCCCAGCTGCTGTTCCTTGCTCCTTTGACGTGTATGTGTGTGTGTTACATGACTATAGAAGGAGCAATCAGTCAGCTCCCAGGAATCTTAGCAACAGCCGCGTCCCCAGAAAAGGCTTGTAGCAGCTGGAGCGGTGATGACTCAGCAGCATGGGCTCTCTGGCCTCTTGCTGATCCCTGGCAAGGACTGCAGTCCAAGTTCTGGCTCCCTTGTTTGGGTCAGTGCTTTCTTGCTGGCACCAGTTGATGAATTCCTGGATCCTGCTGGCCTTGGCGTTAGAAAGCAACCAAAAATGAGCTGATAGCTGCAGCCAAAAAAAGTTTTTGTTCTCGTTTTTAATGACAAATTTTAAAAAGCAAAACAAAACTGAATAAAACCCTCAGAATCCTGTTAGTATGTTATAACAGAGGAGACAAAGGGCATAGTTCATCCGTGGCGGATGTGTAGGGGAAGATGGTCGCAAGCCAAGAGACCCACGTCCCTCATTCCTTGGGGAATGAGGCAGATCGGTGGGGTTGGGTCTGGGCTGGAGGCTACAAAACATCACTAGAAGGTTTGTTTATTTTATGTAACAAGAGTTTGGGAATGTGATGTTGAGTAACTCTGTCGACATTTCACCTAGTTTAAGTCACCAGTGCAATGAATCTGTTTGGCCTCGAGTTGTTTTCGCCTCCGAGGATAATGTTTATATCGCAGAGTCTCCTCACCCTCCTGCAGCAATTCCACAGGCAGGCGAGAAGAAGAGATTGGGATTAAGGAGCCGCGGGTCAGGACCGCGGCGTGTCTGTGCGCGGCAGGAGGAACTTCGCGCTGGGGCGGCGAGGGGACGGCAGCACGGATGGGGAGAGGGGCTGCAGGGCGGAATGGCAGCGCTGCAGCAGGGAGTGAGGCCCCTGAAGCATCGAGGGGGGGAGCGGGGGGGGAAGAAGAGCGGGCAAGGAGGGGCCGCAGGACCCGGGAGGGGGGGAAGGGAGTGGGGGTGGATGTCTGGGTTTTTTTGGCAGAGGGTTGCCGGGAAGCTTGCTGGTGCCGGGCCAAGGCTCCAGCGAGCTCCGCTTAGTCCCTCCCTTTCACGAGCACTAAAAATTCACCCTGAAACAAAAACATCCATGTGTGTGTAACAATCTGCCTTCTCAGCAGCGCGGCCGCCACCCCGGCATCGCTGGCCTCATTACTGGGAGCAGGAAATGAGTAAAACATAAATGAGTTGGGAGGAGGCAGGAGGGGCCGCCCCGCTGCCCGGCCATGGCCGCCTCTCCTCGCCGTGCGGCGGCGGGGGCTGCCGGGAGGCTGCCGCGCCTTATGCAGATGTCGGGGACCTCAAATGTCTGCCGGAAATTACAGCTCATGTCGGGCGAAAGGGGGGAGTGGGGGAGGGGAGGGGAGGAGGGGGAGACGTGCGTTTCTCCGGCTGGGGAGCCCAGCGGGAGCCCCTCTCCCCCGCGCCCCCGCCCCCGAGCTGGGGCCGGCAGCCCCGGTCCTCGCCAAACCCAGCTCGTAAATCAGCTCGGCGAGAGAAAAATACACGTAGGAAAATGTCTCGGGGCAGGAAAAAAAAAAAAAATAATAAAAAAAACCACCAAACCCGGCGTAGGTTGCGGGAGGGCCGGAGCAGGCTGGTGCGGGCCGGCGGCGGGGGGGGGGGAGCCCGGCCGGAGGGGGAGGGAGGCGGCGGGGAGGAGCGCGGCGCTGCCCCAGCGCAGAGGAGCGGAGGTGCCGGGGCCAGGCTGTGCCCCCCCCCCCCTTCTCCCCCTACGCGAACTAGCCCGCAGCATTCCCAAAATAAACGCCGAACGGCCCGTGCCTCGCTTCAAGGGCTGGGGCGGGCGAGGGAGGGACCCATCCTGCCCAGCACCGGCTCGGGTCTGGGGGGCCGCCGGGCTGTCAAGGCTGGAAGCTGGGTGCCGTGGCACGGCCCTGGCCTCCTGCCAGAGGGAAGCCAACGTGCCCCGCTCAGACCCGCGGTCTTCGGAGCAGCGAACCCCGGCAACATGCCTGGGAACGTGGGAAAGTGATGTGGGTGCGCAGCAAAACAGGTTACGGGGAGGGCGTTTTAAGTGTAGGAGAGCGTAAGAGCATTGGGATGCCCTGGGGAACGTCTGCCTGAATAGCAAGAGCAACACCTCAAATGCCTTGAACAGTAAAGAGCAGGGTGCCACATGGTGCGATTCCAGCATTACTCACCCCCAAGGATCAGGCGCTTCCCCACCCAGTTACATATGACCAGGAAATTATAGCCTGTGCTGCTCCCTGCCTGGCTGAACGGCTGCCATATCATATGATACACACCAGAGCCGCGTGTCTGATGAAACAACAGAGCAATGTGTGTTTATTGAAACTCTTAATGCTTTGCGGAATAGACGGGCTTGGCTGGGTCAGGCTGTCATTTGGTATCCTGAATGCATGCTCCCTCTTGCACATCTTGCCATTAATTAAAATTCTGGATAAAAATTAAATCCTAATCTTCCTTTACACTGGCTCTTCACTGCTCTCCTTTTACTTATAGTAGACTCCACAGCCAGCCCCTGTGTGGCTTAGACATTACAATTCCTCACTCGCTTTTATTCCATCCATCCCATCTGTGGACAGACTTTAATTTTTCTTCACACTCAGTATTCACAAGCTCTTTTTCCTACAGGCATAATATCAAGGGCTCTGCATCTCTCATCTTTATTACTGTAACATTCACATCCCAGGTCTGATGTGCACCTCTGCTCCCTGCAGTACCTGGCAAATGGAGCTACAAAGGTCATCTCTGCAGCACACTGTGTCCTCTCGTTCCTGTCTTGAATTTATCCACTACTTCCTACTTAACGCTGAGTTTAAGGAACTTGTTATGGTGAAAGTCACCTGTGCAAGACTGCTCATCCATCTTTTCCGGTATGTTTCTCCCTGTCTTCCCCATTAATAATGTGAGCTCTTGCCAGCCCTGCCAGTCTCCTCACACTCTTTCATGCCGTCTCCCCAATACATACCTCTTTTTGCTCCACCTTTTGCAGCAGCATCTCTGCCCAGGTCAGCTCTCTGTAACCAAGGTACTCTGATTTCCTGCAGGTTTGTGTCTCATTGACTTAAATTAAGTTAAGGCCTTTTCTTCTAACTGGGTGTTTTTAAGAGCTGCAATCCATGCAAATTTTCTGAAGTCTGAGAAAATCTGAACTTCTATTGCAACCTTCTGAGCTGAAGAAAAGGGTCTTCTCTTGGCTTTTTATTTCAATGAAATTAAGAACATCTAAGCCAGCTTTTCATCCATCCAATTTGGTTTTAGTTGACCAATGCATCAAAAATTATACATGCATCTGACAGATGTATGATGTCATACATGCTCCCCCCGCCAAAGATCTTGTGATCACATAAACCTTTCTTTCAAAACCAGACATAAATTGTAACTGCAAACCCATGTGCTGCTTCTCATTACACCCCTTCTGCTCTATGTTAATTGTTTTTCTTTCACCATTCCTCTGTGTTTGCCTTTTTAGACCTTCTACTCCTGAGGGCAGGGACTGGGGTCTCTTCTGTGCCTGGAAAGTGTTAAGTGCCTTATGGGCATAACAGCAATTTAATTAGTTAATAAGTACTAACAATTTGCATTAGTATCATGCTTCCTGCCATGTCACATCAGACCACTGCTGCAGCCAGTCAAACATATCCCTCTTTCTCATGGTGCTCTGAATTAATAGTCACCCAGCGAGGCCAGGGCCTCATGTCTGGTGGTGGTCAAACCCTCAGCCCCTGTCTCATTTTGCAGTCTGTCCGAATCTTGCTGGTTCTGAATGAACCCATCACCCGGCCACTCTTGGCTCTGAGCTCCTGCTGTATAAAGAGAAACTACTGGCTACTTGAGCTTGGTAACGTATCTGATGGAGTGAGACTTGCTGAACTGTTCAGATGAAGGGATGATGGCTCTGCAGTACTCCCAGCATGGCACTATTCTAGGACAGGCAAAATAGAAGAATGAAGCAGAACTCTTCACTGACCCTGCTCCTCCCGTGCCTCCCAGCACTGGGGGTTGAAACTTTCCTGCACACAGTTGTCAGCGCCTTTCTCTTTCTTATAGATGTCTGTTTCTTCTTCAAAATACAGTATTTGCTTCCCTAATGTCATGCAGTAGCAAGTTCAACAGTTTATCCTGTAGCTTTCTGCTTCAAGGAGGGAGAATCTGTGCTTGATAACATTGAGTGATATTTTACATCCTGTATCAATCATATTGAATTAAAAGGAAAACTGGAAGGGTTTGATGGCTTTACTGTGGAAAGAATCAGGAATGTGAGACTTGGGTGAAGAATTTCAATTAAAAGGAAGCCAGGAAGACCTTTGAGACAAGGTGGACACCTGTATCACATTTTAAGAGATATCATTTATTTATATATCTTATATCCCATACCCCTGCACAAAGCCTCTTTGTCTCAGATTTCAGCAGAAAATCCTACACTAGAAGTTGCAGATGGATGATTTGACACAACAAATCAAACATTCGGGGGGGGGGGGGGCGGGGAATGGGCTACTCCTTAAACATTGTTCATTTATCTACTGTTTGGTATTTTGGAGCATGACTGTCGTCCTGCCAAGGAACAGGAAGGCAATTTCAGGCAGTGGAAGCAGTATGAAGAAAGAGATGGAACAAGACTGCACTGGCACTTGGGAAGATTGCAGGGATGATGGAAAGCGCTATAGAACTGGGCAAAGCCAAGAACTGGACCACTCAGCATATGCAGCTGGAGGCCGCGGTGAACATACCGCAAAGGCCTTCTACTGGGAGGTGACACTTGCCTGCTCTGCTGCTCCGTCCACAGCAGCTGGCCCCTGTTGGACACAGTGACTTTGACAGAAACTACGAGGGTGGCTGAAGACCTGAAAGAAAGTCCAGTCTACCCAACAGGTATATTATACTGTTCCAGGGGTTGTGTGAGATTAACAGCCAGTGAATGATGTCATACCTGGAATAAGTTCTCTGTTGCCACTCTGGGGCAATATATAAGAAGAAAATGTGGGTCTTATGACAAGCACACTCAAACCATATGAAGGAGACCTGTATTTTGTAATGACAGGTCCTCCTCCATGACTGGAGCACGACCTAGTTGGTGACTGAGATATCTGTTGTTTATAGGCAATGGCTCCTCACAAACAAATCAACTAAATGAACAACCTGAGTGATAAAGTAGAGCCGAGAACTGCATTGTCCTCCTCAGAGTCATAAAAACTCATCCCTTTTACAACTGCTGAGTGCTTTGCCAATATCATGCCAAGGTGAGAGCAGCGGGGGGAAGGGAAAGATATTGAAAAGGAAAATAAATGGGCCAGGTAAACAGTGCTGCTGCTGCAGCAGCAGCCGTGGTTGTCATGGCGACCAGGGTGAAGAAGAGGAGGAGGAGGAGGGAGGCGGATTGATCAATAGTCCTGTGCTGGCTCATCTGGCTTCCATCCACGTGCTGCTACAGAGGGAGAGAAAATCAAAGAGCCACACGCAGGGCGGTCGGGGCTCCGATTCGATACGTGGCAGCAGCTCGATCAATAGCTTGTTGGAAGGTGGGTAATTGACTCCGCTTCTACCCAGGAGAAAGCGATGCAGCGACAGAGATGTGTTCGTTAGCTACTGATTCTCAGCTCTACTTTATCACCCAGTTTGTTCATTTAGTTGATTTGTTTGTTTGCTTGAGATCCCCTCTTCAGTCCGATCTCTCCCTGTACCTGTCAAAGATGAGCACCAGCTGCTGGAGCAGAGCCAGGACTGCCCTCAAGTTTCTGAGTCACTTTTCCTCTCCTCTCCTTTCTTCGGTCATAACTGTTTTATCTCAGCCTGGCAGAGGGTTTGACGGGGGAAGATGGAAACAAGGACAGTCTTTTCTTAAGGGATTTCTAGAGCTTCCTTTTCTGCCAGATCTGGAGGAATGTAAGTATGGCTTCTTCAGGGACAGCCCATCTGAACACAAGGAGCACAGTAGCCTCCCAACGAAATTAAATGGTTAAGTCTATTTTTGCTGCTCACAAACAAAGTGAATTATAGGCAAAGATTTACAACTGTTATTTTTTTAAGTCTGCCATTCTCCAGAGGAGTTATCCACAGAGGATGACCAGGTGATACTATCAGAAAAGACAAAAAAAAAAAGACAGGTAGGGGAGGAAAGGGCAGGAAATCAGGATCAGGGCATGCTGAGAAAAAAAAAAAAAAAAAAAAAAGAGGAAGATGCAGAAAAAGAGACTTTCCAGAGGAAGGCACGTACTCATGAAGCACTGAGATAGTGTAGGCTAATTCTCCGTTTCTGCCTAGACCTGGGCAGGGAGCCCTGGCACAAGGTACCTGCTTGACCTTCAGGCAGGCAATGCTGCATTTTGTAAACAAGCCTCTACAATAAAACCAAGTTCACCCTCATGCTGAATAAGCTTCTGCAGGCATTTTCCAACAAAACATAGAGGAATTTGGGTGGTAAAACGGGGACTTATGTTTTATATCTTCTATCAAAGCAAGCAGCACAAACCTCCCTATCACCTCCCTGGGGCACTAAGAACCTAATTGACTTCAGCAGGGAAAAAACAATGCCACTCTGTGTGGTGCAATACCCATCAGCAAACTCTGAGCATAAAATGGTCAATCTAGACTCTGAGATGCTCTAGGAGGCAAGGACCATCTGTTTGCTCTATACTTGTCTATGGTCCAGCTTGCTGGAGTCCTGGTCTACAATGAGTATTTAAGCATATAGTAATAATAAGAGTAGTAGTGTCCATTACTGTATAATTGATACTGCTTTGTGGAGCAGCTAGCCCCTTTGGGTATGGCTAAGAAGAGGCAAGCACACCAGAAGTATCACTTCCTTCAGTTCCCTGGATTTTTCTTGGAGCTATCCCATCCAAATGCTCTGCAGTTCAATTTTATTTAGCTTCTGAATTAAAAATGAAAACTCATTTGCTTGGAATTCTGCTTCTCTTAAGTTAGTTGGCTGCAGTCCAGCTCTCGGGGCTTGTGCTTTTATGGTCTGATCCAAATCCCAGAGAAGTTACTGAAAATTGCTCCACTGATTTTAATGAGTCAAACCACTGTGTGAGGAGTAAGCTATCATCTCTTAAGGCTTTTTTTTTGTTATTTCCTTTTCATGCTTTGAAGCACTCGCAGGTGTATCTCGCAGACGCTGGATGTAAATCACAGTAGGAAGAGGGGGCTGTGTGAGCACAATTGCTCCCTGTTGCATAACCTAGGAGATGCAGGTTATATCAGGCAATACTAACAGCGTAAGGACTACAGCTCTTTTCACTCCTCAGTATATCTGCCTCTGGAAATATTTACAAACCACCCAAAGATGCCTCTGTGCCCTGCAGAACATTTTTTCCTTCGGTTCCTTTGTGAGTGCGAAGATAAGAGCTTCCTAACCTCCGGGCATAATTTATGGCAGAAATAAATAGCAGGATGATAGAACAGCTCTAAAGTAAATTATTGAAAATGTTCACCTGCCAGTTCTCCAGAGAAAGCAGGCAGGTGGGCGAGCCAGAATCAAGTCAGACTAAAAGCCGTAGAGGAATAAAGTAGTTTCTTCTAGTCATAAAGGAACAAAAAGTCTTTGCAGCACCTGCAGGCTCCTTCCTCCCTAGAAGGAAGCTGGAAGGTTGGACAAAATATTAAATAGACAATGGAACAGCCTGTAGTCAAATTTGCACTTGGGCAAAATAAATAAAAGGACATATAATATTCTACACTGGTATCAAGCTAAATGCCTGGACAACCTGCCAACAAGAAGCACATCCATTTGCTGAATCACTATGCCTGACACAGATGGGTAAAGTAATGGGGTACATGGAAGACATGGGAAAGGCAGGATGGTCTCTTACACATCAGTAGGGCTCCAGAGATTCAGGTCAGTGAATCTTGCTGTTTAATGTGCAAATTCAAGGCTCTAAATTCTGGGAAGAATGAGGTAATTCAAATGCTCTCTGAGCAAAGAGAATGACATAATGCATAAATAGCCCATGTCGTTCTTGAAAGGAACCTTCCCTAAAAGTCACTCTCAGGCTACATGGGAGCTGTAAAAGGGCATATCTCATCTGCTTCTGCACTAGTGCACTTTCACAGCTGTATCAGGGGTCTTGAAGACAGTGTTCGGTCACAATTCTGGTCACTAAAATGTCACTTTCTAGGAATTTCCGCAGGAGCCTTCCTGATAGGGAACCAACTCCTCCCCAAAGCAATAGCAGTAGCGGTGTCAAGCTCTGTCAATGGTAAAGCACAGGATTATGATAACACAAAGGATCCTGTGTCCTAAAAAGTGAGAAAAACAACTGCAGTCCCACACTAAAGGAAAGGTATCAATGCTGCAGTTCTGTGGTGCATACCGTAATGCTTACCCGAGGCCTTGAAACAAAGCAAATCTGGGAGTGTCTAGCACCGAGTTCTCTGACTGGCAAGTCTGTGGGCTGGGATCAGGCCTTGACATTTTCCTTTGAACACCATCTTGGCAACAGAAGAGCTAGGGAAAGGTGATTAAGGAAGCCCTTGAAGGCCATTTGTTAGTGCGTTCCTGCAGACTCTAGCCACAGGCTCTGCAATTGCTTTTGTGTCCAGCTAGGAGGGGGAGGATTGACTGGAAGGTTGCTTTTGAGTGCCTGCAGGTCATCACAGCATCTACAAGGCATGTGAGAGAAGACAGTACTGACTTTGGGTGCTTTAGCACCGGAAAAACTGGATACCTTGGTAACAACCTGACAAACTGTTCTAGGGAAAACACAGAGAACAAAGAGTACATAGGAGGCTCATCTGTTTTTAGAAAAGCAGCCAGTGGGCATGAAAGACTGAGATCCTGGGCTTTGTAATGACCTGCTATAACTGATACAGATGAGGACAATTCTTGGGAGGGTCATTGCAGCTCTCAGATGTCCTTCAAATCTGGGAATTGTGACAGTAGCTTAATTCCCTTTGCCTCAGCCCCAAGAATGACTTGTGATACGGAGCACTCAGCACACTCAGCTGAAAGTCTGTTCCTGTGGCTGAACAAGCAGCTGCCTAAATCCCGGGTGTCCTACATTACACCCAAAATGTGCACAGACGCTGAAGTATCTGACTTGACCTTAGAGCACCCTCAACCTGAGAAGCCGGGCTGACGCCCATCAGTAATGTAACTTGAATTCTAAGATCTGGTGCTGCAGAGATGCATTGTTGTATGATTAATGAATGCCATTAAACCAGAGAGCCTCTTCAGCCAGCAGTGAAAACTCAAGAGAAATACCAGACAGTCAGCCACAGTCAAGGGGGCTGAACCAAAAAAAAAAGAAATAAATGCTTGTGGTTTAAGAAAACTGACTTTCAGTCTCCTTTCAGGATTGCTTCATTCTAAATTGTTAATCCACATTGATCCACTTTAAGAAAGTTAGTGGGGCTGCCTCGTGCCTGTGCAGCTCCCCAAGCAGGAGGAACAGTGTGAGTCCCAGCAAGGACAGGGCATGACAGAGGAGCCAGTCAACACTGGTGCTACCCTGATTCCTGTTCCTGTTGGGATAGCAAAGCCTGGACATTTTGCCGATGCCACCTCAGGTCCTTTTAGGTGTAACTGATCAAACAGAGAGGTTGATATGAAGAGGAGGAAGGTAGCACGCAGCCGGTAATAACTTCAGCTATGTTAGTACGCCTGCTCTACTGCTGATGGAATCCTACACATGTAAGGATTTGCAGTAAGGGAGCCAAGCAAAGTTAGCTTCTACTTGTAATCAAAATGCACTTCAGTTAGCTCACCTGAAGCGAATGCTGGTGATTATTTGGGGTTTTACAGTGCAGATAACCTGATCATTGGTCACAGATGCTTGAGTCAAGACTACACTTGAATATAGACCAATGTTTACAGCTGATGCCCAGGCATAGTATGCAGAGAGGCTCTTGCTTATACTTATTGCTATAACCCCCAAGGCCAACCAACTTTGTTATTTGCCACGTTGGAGGGTCGGAAGCGGAAAAGCATAGTGGGGTCCCACCTGCAGGGAGGAGCGGACAGGACAGGTGACCCAAAACTGACCAACAGGGTATTCCATCCCATCTGCCTCATGCTTAGTATAAAAGCTGAGGGATCAAAGGGTCACGGGCTCTTCCTTCAATGGCTGACGTCTAAGGAGGACTCTGTTCGTCTGCCTGTGATCCCGATCCTGAATCCAGATCCGGAACCCAGTTCCCGTCCATCACTAAGTCCAGCCTGGGACTGCCCCAGTGCCAGCCGGTGACATGATTGTCATCTCGGGAGCTTGATACAGTTTGGTATATATTTTTCATTATTTCTTTTTATTTTATTATTAATAATAATAATAGTAATAATAATAATAGTAATAATAATGAAGAGGGGTAGAGGGGAGCATCTGTCGGTCCCGTCTGGGGTCCCTCGGGCCCCCAGTGGTGGATTTGGCCTAAACCACGACAACTACTATATAAGCCTTTTGGGCACTGCACATAACAAAATGAAAATTGTGCTTATTAAGCAATTAAGCTTCCTGTTACTTGTGCATTTGGACCCTTTTTTCTAGGTTAGTGTTTGGTGATTTCTAATGCTATGTGAGAGGCCAGCTGTTCACACCAGCGAGAAGCCAGAGCCAGGGAGGATGTGGCAGACAGAAGAGCCTGGGGAGAGGGCAAAAATGCAGCTCAGAGTGCCATGAACCTGGAGAAAAGCAGGCGACAGGCAGCAGAACTGTGTGAGGAGGGTGCACCCCCAAGCAGTCAGGATTGCAGATGCCTCCATCCCTGCACTGCCACAAGGATGGTTTTAAAGCAGAGCCAGTTCCCATAGCAACAGCACCTGCCAGAGCTGCCAGCCATCAGGATGCAGCTCCTGAGGAAGGTAAAGAGCAAGGCTGACCTCTCGCACTAAGCCAGCCGGCAGTACAAAGCCCCGTCCCAGGCTAGCCATGCGGCTCCCAGGCCAGTGCTTTCCATGTAAGCAGGAAGGCCAAGAGCTCTTCACCTGATCCCCCAGTGAAAGCTGGGTCAGCTGAACAGCAGGTCCTGGTTTGAAGCAATGCCATGGCCAATTTTTGGATTCCCAGGAAATGAAGAGATGCTGAGCTAAACTTCATGGTGTTGGGGGACAGGTCAGAGGACAGGACAACATGCAAAAGCATCCTCAGCAGAAAGGAACAGAGGGGTCCCCACTTCCTGACATATCAAGGGACAAGTGCTTTTCCTTCACTTTGCACCTGCCTTCTGGCTTGTTTTTTTACCTACTACTGCTTCTCTGCTGTTGATTTTTGTTCTTACCCTCCTTCCAGTTCTTCAGCAAAATCTTTTGCTTTGTAGTCATGATGCCAATGAAAACTGATGTTTACCAGCTCTTGTATGGTTCCTTTTCTTGCTTGCACAGTTCACACTTTCTCCCTGAGAGAAAGAAGTTGTGAAAGTGGGAGGCTGCCGTTAGTAGGATTCAATGTCAGACACCTGAGAAAGCTGACACTAAAGAAGTGATGGAGGCAGTTCCTCAGGAACAGGTGGCTACATCATAAAACCTCTTATACTCGAGGCCACCCAGCCCCAGGCTGGCAGCCTTGGTAGAAAGGCCAGGGGCCAAATGGGTCAGGGACTGGCATCTCTCATATAATGAGGGCTTCTTCTAGGGCTGGGCTGAAGTGCGCTGCAATGGCTGAGTGCACGCTCTCACCTATGTCTGCTTCTGCTCCTTCTCTGATGTCGTCTTATCTGGGCTGTGAATCTCGCGTCTTTCAGTAGAATAGAATTCATCTTACATTGAATACAAGGAATAAAAAATACAGGGAAATTGTTAGGCTCTGATAAATAAACATTTTCAGGAACAATTTCATCTTACTGACTGTGGAAATGTGTGACAGATCTGAGCTCAGGCAAATCAAGCGGACTGCTCATTCTGATATTGTGAGAGAAAGCAGCAGCAGCCAGAGAAATGGAAAGATCGACAGTTAATTGGAAATGTTACATCTGCTGTTTATGCAAAAGGCATAAATATTTATATCCTGAAGGCTGACTTTTGGGTTCGCTCCTCAGCAGGAAGAGATTTACATTTTGAATAAAGACTTTTTTCTTTCTCCTTCTCAGTAAACGTGAGCAGTTTATTATTCCTTTAAACAGGAATCCTTAGCCAAGTCCTCCCGTCTTGTTAGTTACATGCATGCAGATTCCCTTGGCTTTAAGAGAAATTACAGGTGTGTGCAGACTGCAGCATCCGTCTCCCTTTTTTATAGACAGAGAGGAGTGAGACTGAAACAAAGGGGCAGGAACTGTGATCACAAAATGAGAAGGCAGAAAAATACAGTGACAATTCAAAGGCACCTGATATCCTGAACTGCTTTTCTAAATCTGCTTTCAGTGAGAAAATAATGAAAGTCTGCACTTTGAAAGCATGGAAAGATTTGATAATATTAGCTTTTGATATAGAGCAAGGAAAGAAATACTTGGAAAATTTAAGTACATCACTATATTGGATTAAGCAGCCCTCACCACAGTGTGACAAGTGAACCAGCTAACAAAAGTATTTACACATGCAGTGATTCTAGAAAAGCTAGGGAAATCTCATGAAGTATGACAATTTGCAAACAACAGAAAATGTGCTACCCTACAAACCATCTTGTGCCCTATTTGGCCTCCACACCTCCTGCTTCTCTTTGCCTTTCCTTGCCCCTGTACTTACTGAGCCAGGCTTCATCTCCCTCCCTGTCCTGTCCCATACTGCTGTGACAACTGTGTTTCCCCCAGCTTGCCCACCCTCATTCATATCCTGTGGTCAGCCATCATGCTCCCCTCTGTCCTTTCATCTCTGCCTACTTCCATTCTTGTCCTCTGACTCAGGCTTCACCTGCTCTCCTGCTCACCTCACTGCTTTTCATTTTACCACACACTCACCTCCAGCATCCACCCTCTTCCCTATCATTTCCCAATTTGAGGCTCTCCTCCCTCCCCTTCCCCTATTACTACCTCTATTTCCATCAGCTTCTCCCTCCATCTGCTCTCTTCCCTCACTTTCCGTCTCAGCCCTTGTGTTTGCCCTATTACATTCTCAGGAGACCCCAAATCCACACATCTCTGTGTGGATGCTGAAGCTGTTTGCCTTCCTCTCTTCTACAGCATCATTAATTTCTCATTTTAATCATTCTCTCTGATTAACTGTAATATTAAAGCTAAAAAAAGAGTTACAGATAAACAGTAACAAAACACCCTGATGAGACGTAGGATGTTATGGATTCCTCTCTTTAGTACCTATCAAACAGACTGGCCCGTCCCTGAAGGCCAGAGCGCAGGTTGCAGTACTGTCAGGCATCCAGCCGCCTTTGCTTGAGATTCCCAGACTTAAGCCTTGGGCATCTCAAACAGTGCATCTTGCCCCATATTTAATGATAAAAACTATGCTTCTTGAAGAGACTAAAGAATCTCCAAAGATATGATCTCATTATTTGAAAGCACTTGTATGGAGAATGGTTAGCTTTATAGAAGGAGAGCCTGCTGTGAACGAGAGGAATACCTGACTGGAGTACTGATTTGTGCCTCCATGGCGCAGAGTTATCAATGCAGAGTATTCACATTCCCACAGGGGCAGCAGACTGGGCCAAAGGTATGGTGGAGTTTACTTTCACCTCCTTTCTAGCAATCACTGGATCACTTCCAATGACTTCTCCCTTGTCTCTCAAAAATGTAAAAAAGGAAAGCACCAAGATCATGAGAGGGTGTTAGCATTCTCCTCTAGTTTCTTCCCTTGTTTCTGAGGCCCTAGAATTTCAAAGCAAGATTTTATTTTAGTTTAAGGGAATTTTTGTGTGTGTTTTAAAATGGTTTGTCCTCTGGGACTATTTTTCCTGGCTCCCATCGTTTCTGTTTCCATGGCAACTACAGCTGGCTCAGATGTGCTGTTGCCGTGGCAACTGTCTGGTTCTCTTTTCAAACGATGCAGTGAAACAGGAATGATATTTGCATCCCCAATGCTGTATGGAACAAATCTCTTTCACCACTTATGGGGAAGACATAAGACAACTGTATAAAATCAGCACAAAATCCAATCTAAATCCTCTCGGAGAGGGTTTTAGACAGCTGCTGATATGAGAGAATTGCAAAGAAATTGGGCTTTTCCATTCATGGGCTTAGGGGGGGACTGGCACTTGACTGACATTTTCAAATTCTCTTCTGGGCAAAGCAGTATGCTGGGAAATACCCACATGGGAAGAACACAAGATTTACCAGGAACAGCTAATTCACATAAAAGCTATCACATCTTGTTTTCTATAAGATCTCAAGATAAATTATTATGTGTTAAGAAACACATGGCAAAATATACCTCGGTATTTCATGCTAAAGAAAAGATCAAGGCTTGCATTACTCATGATATGGCCAACGTAAGATGCCTGGGTCCCTCTTAGATGCATACTGCTATAGATTCACACAATCATTATGCTTTCCTTTAATTGTCCACCTCCTCATATCTCCCTCTCTGCATGCATACCCCCCCCATATATCATGGAGGAGGTGGCATGCAGATGCATGGCAAAAAAAACACAAGATGCCATAACTCTGCCTGCTCATCACAAGACACTGTACCAAAGGTGTGTTTCTCCTCTGTGACACTGGGCAAAAAAAGTGACAATGGTATGATTTATTGTGTGGGGTGTTTAAGGGCTTTTGTCTTGACTTTTAACTTCCTAGCGTCATCTGCATGTGCCTGACTTTGCTTTGTTCTTTGTCTTTTTTGTTTGTTTTCCTTTTTTCTATCTTGTTGCTACTGCTGGGACAAATCGGGAAGAAAGACATAGACAGGCCTCTCTGCAAGGCTCCGCTGGTTCTGTCCTCTTCACTTGTCTTCCGTAGCTTCCCCAAGGATTATGATGTTCATAACAGGTAACGAAAGACAACAACTGTGCAATGGAGCACTGTGGGGAAAATGAGTATATTTCCTTGGGGAAGCATGGTGTTGGCACCTCTCTTTTATACCACCAACAGCTGTCCTTGCGCTGTGCTGGGTTTTGTCATGCTGCTGGGCTGAACGCGATCTTCTGGAGTGGTGCAGTTGAATCTGAATGTTTTACTTTGCAGATGGGCACTGTCCGGTCTGCCTCACTTGCAACAGTCACAGTCTGAAAGACTGAATTCCTCAACTAGTGCATGGCTTTGAGGTGAGGTACCTTTAGTATCTTTCCCATCAGCAAAGACCATTTAAAACCAGTGCCATTAGTAGAAAGGAGTAGGAAGAAGCAGGAATAAGTAGAGAGCAAAAATCACCACAGGCTTCAGGCAGCTGCTGCTAATTATTTATCTGCAGTGTACAGGCCTAGCCTCTCTTAAGGCACAGGGCATATACAGTGCACCTTATTTTTTAACCATTTTGCCCTATAACGCTCCATCCACTTCCACTGTTGCCTCCAGGACTTACTTGGTAAGCCAACAGAACATTGTAGACAGTCATGAACAAATCTAATCTACCACCTAATGTCAGAGGAAGATCACTATCCTTACTAGGCAGACAAGACATGTAAGCCAGGAAACTTGCCTAAATGCAAGTGGTTTACGTGAACACAAGGACTAGAATTTAGGAGCCTTCTGCTTAGCCATCACATCCCTTCACTGAAACCCTGGTGCCTTATCACTTCATTTTCTGCCCAGAGCTTTTAAGCAGTAACACACCTCTGCCATCCAAATGCAGTAAAAGCCTCAATGTGTAAGTAACGGATCAAAATTAATTTCTCGATAAGATGCTAAGTTCTGTGTGGCTTTCCTTCCTTATTTGGGGGATATTCAACAAAACTCACATTTCGCTTCAAGAATGATGGAATCAATATGCTTTGCCATCATTTATGTTGGAAGGAGGAACATAATACAGTGCTCCTTCAATTACAGATGGAATCAATACATTTCACCTCCATTTATGTGGTTAAGGTCTAAGTCAGCATGGCCCACCCTTTATTTATGGGGGTGGCCTCAATACAGCTCGCTTTCATTTAATGGGGAGGAACTAATATGTCTTGCTTTCACTTATGGGGGGTGGTAAGGAGAGAATCAATACAGCCAACATCATTTATTGGGGAGGGATCTATAGATCTCACCTTGATTTACTGGGGAAATCAATATCGCAACCTTCATTAAAGTGGGTGGTATGTTGGGCTGAATAAGGTTCATCTGCTTTTAGAGCAAATTGACAGAATATGGCTCTCCATGTATGTGGAGATGATTCAGCACAGCCTTCATCTATATAAGGCTTGGGCAGCATATGGTTCACCAGCTAACACAGGGATGCATGGAGTTCAACTCAACATTAGGTCTGGAAAGACAAGGGCAGGTTCAATACATAGGGATTGTGGATGCTGCATGGTAGACCTTCCTGACTCAGAAATCTATCTGTGCTTTCCCATTTATGAGAGGTGCAGATTCAATTTGACTTTATAGTTGAGTGTGTGGAAGCCTGCATTCAGTGTAATACATCTTCCTTTACAGGAGATGGTCTCAAGATAGTTCTTCATTTATGCAGAGATAAATTTGGTAGTGTTCTCCCTCATTTACAAAAGCTGGATTCACTGTTCCTCATCATGCTTTACAGGGAGCTAATATGAACTGTAAATTAATTGTAGGAGTAGAGAAAAGGGTATGATTTATTCCAGGACCACAACATTGTGGCAGCCTATCTGAATGTCTGAAAAGGAAATGCTTCTTTACAGCTCCTCAGAGAACAGTGAAGCAGGGATAGTGGGTATATTGCTATGAAGAAAGGGGAAGATGGCATAAGAATCCAAGCAACTTCTACACCAGGTCTGCTACTGGTATGATTTTTCTTTGGAGCATCACACAGTGTACAGAAGTAGCTGATCTCACTGCATTTTCGAGCTGCTAATTCAGGCCTAAAGTGTGTTGTCTCCAAAAGACACTAATCACCATCCTTCATATTCATCCTCCCTCAAAAGAGCTCAAAGCCCAGCTGAAAAGAGTGCAGCCTGTCCTCTGATCACCTCTTAAACATCTGCCTCCCCAGGACTGGACACCACAGCAGGGAGGCTCTCATATTTAGGTTACTGATTTGATAGGAGCTCATATTATCAGTGACCAGAAGTGAATGCTAGTTGATGCAACCAGGGGGGGTTGCATGATACGAGTTAGGGGGCACAGTACAATTCCTGGAGGAGATATGTCAGAGCAACTCAGGAAAAAATATCAACCCAAGTGCCCATCTTGCTGGATTTCTCAGCAGGGAGCCTATGGACTGAAAGGACCCCAGAGATCGAACTGCCCTGTCACTTTTCATTATGTGCAATAGCTACACGGCATACAAGTACCTGCAGCTCCCATTTCAAGGTGAAAAGATAAAAAGCAAATAGAGGGCACTTTAATACCACCACAGAAAAACAGTGTATTGAAAACATGGCAATCGCTGCTGGCCTCTCTTTTTTCCTGGGCACCATGGGGAAATGGGGAAGCGTGAGGTGAGGAACCAAAACCACACTGGTTTTGACTCAGGCCCGCTGCTTCTTTTAGCTGCTGAAAGGCTGCATCAGATTTCTAGGAGGCAGAAGGTGGAATGTGCCTTTTCCATCCCTGAAGCAGCAGGCACGTTTATTTTCATCACTGCGTTGCATCAGCATCACTGTTTCTCCATGCTGGCTACTTGTCGTGCTGTACTTAAAACTGTGCGTGTCTCTATGTGCAATAGGGCTTTTCACAGTCTGTCCTTTTATATTATACTGGGTTAGGTAGGTAGGCAGGCTGAATGTGAGAATGCCTGTTTGCACGCAAAGAGTAGTTCTATTAGAAATAAGATAATTCCACAAAGAGTTTCCTTCTCTTCCAAGACTCTCATGTCTCCTACACTCTTGTCCTCAAAGACCCTGCCTCTTTCTGTCTCTTTTTGATCCAAAATTTAACAGCAGTGTTTCTGAATCTCCCTTGCTTTATGCCCTAGTGTCCTGGCTTTGCCCCCTACCTTTCTTCTATTTCTCCCTGGAGTCTTTCTTTAGAATGTCCTTCATTAGACCTCCACATAAGCTTCTCTATATTGTCAAAAACTTTATATTGTCAAAAACTATGAACATCCTCCATTCACCTCCATAAACCTATGTAATGTTGTATTATATCTCTTGCTAGTCTAATATAACAGTAAATTAGAGAAAGAGTCATTCAGTAGGTCAGCCTTTTTTCTGAAAGCTTTCTGAGAAATCTTCAGCAGCTATGGATGACTGTGTGAGTTCTGCTGCTACTGAATTCTTGAGACACACAATACAGCCAGAGTCTCCCATCACTACTCGGATGAACTCATGGACTGTGATTTGGAAAAGCACCAGATGTGTGGAGGGGATCTAACAGGCTACCTCGGAAATTATTGCAAATTCCATCCAGAAGTGGTATAAAGCAAGGGAAGGAATAAGAATACCCTCCTTAGGGCAGAAGTGTGCCTTAATTACAGAATGCAAGAGACCACACGGTACGATGATGGGCTTCTTAGAATAATCAGAATTAATATCCAGCTCTTACATGCTGCTTTTTGTTAGACGATTTCAAAGTGCTTCACCAGTGGCACAAAAATGATGATGCTTGGCCAAAACCAGCCAGTGGCAGGACCACAAATGGAAAACAGCTGTCCCAAGCGTCCTGGGAGAGTGTGCTAGTTCCTAGCCATACTTTCTCCCATAAAAGGAATACGAAATGAGTTCAGCTTCTTGCAGGCACTGACTGTAAATAAGCAGAAGGGCAGGTATGAATTCTTTCAGGGGTCACCCTCATAAAAAAACCTGTTGTCTGTAGTTCTACAAACCCTTCCTCCAGGCGCGCGTGGTAAAGGCTGCATGGCAGAGCTGCTCAGGGTGTGTTCTCCCCCTGTGTTTCTGCCTTAGTCTACCATAGCAGCCACGGCAGCTTGGGCACAGCTTAGAGCAAGCCTAACCTGCACAGGGAACAAAACCTACTTCCACTCACCGCTAACTTAAAGCAACACCAACTCCTCTTCTTTGTCTTGGTGTGAGCAGATGAGCAAATTCGGTGCAGTGATTGAGAGGTGTTATTTTGTGATCTGCAATGTATTTTAACACCTTTTCAACATGAGATGACCATGCAGGCTTTTTGCACTCTTTCCATATCTATTTGATTGTGCTTTCAGAAGCTGTAAACAGGGACACAGTAACAATCTTCTGTCTGCATGGACAGAGCCTTGCTCTGCATTATTCATACATTTCCTTCCTGTTTCACACAGTTATGTCAGTCCTCATTCAGGCAAAATTCATGTTAAATGATTCACGCTCTTTCTCTATATCCGTCTTTCTCTTTTTCTCTGTCTTTGAAATGGGAATGAGAGGAAAAATGTAGAAAAGCACCTGTGATTAGATGTCTCTCTCCCCTTTTCCTTCTTCCCTCAGTCATACCCCAATTCTCAATAACATCTGTATCTGGTCTCTTGATTTCAGTGTGTCTGACAGAAGAAAATGGAGGCATAGGAGCCATCATTGTTAAAAAGTCCCATCAGTATTCTCCTGTTATGCACTGACTAATCCTAATTTGTGATATTAAAGAAAGAAACCCCCCATCTGTATATCCTCTTTGCCCCTGCCAGAGATCTGTACTATCTTCTCTTTCTCCTTTGCCTGTGCTGCCCTGCTGTCAGAACGTTTGCTCTGAAAAGCTTCTACACCTATCTTAGGAGCATCCAAAGGATATTGGTGGCAATTGCTCCGGGGCTTTTAACTTGCTGGGTGCTGTGCAGTTCTGTCTTGCTACTTTCATTACTTGATATTCATATGGGATTAATAGAAGGGCCAGCAAGAAGGCACGACTTGTGGCATTCTGTATACAGGGATGAATCCCAGCTTTGTGGTTAGGCTTTTTCAACTTGCATATGATGCAGCTGAATGCCTTAACCCACAGTTGCCTGACTAACTCTCCCGCGTTACATCAAGAGATGACTGAGGTGCTGATGATAGGTTGAAGGAAGCAACCAAAGAGAATGCCAGGGCTGGCATGAGTCTCTCTGATTGCTGGAGCCTGTCTTCACTAGCACATTGGTTTGCCCCACAGGGAAGCTATCAAAGCCCAGGAGGGTTTTAGATTACCATATGTGCCAGTGTCCAAGACTGCATTTTTCTATCTTAATGTGGCTAAAAGGTTGCAACCATTCCTCTTGGAGCAGGAATCCCTACTGTCATCTATGAATTATGTCATGCTCAAAGTGCTCTAAAGCACTGCATCAGGAGATACACTCTAAATGCACTAAAAAACTGAAACTACTGCAGAATGCAGATGACTGCCAGCTAAATAGACTTTCTCACTGGGAACTATCAGTGGTTGCCAAACTGCGGTGGGTGGCCATTGCTTTTCTTGGGGAATGTGAAATGTTTGTTTGGTTCAATAGAGCCCTGAGTGAGACCTGTGTAACTGAGAGCTACCTACCTCCCACCGAGATCCTGCAGCACCGTAGTCAGCAGAGGCACTTCCATTGATGCACTGCCTGTATGGATGAGGGGGCTGTGTGCTCCCGGCAGGGAAACCCCCATAAAAAAGTCTTAGTTTAGGGATTTTTTTTCTCCTTCTGGTCCTGAAATATATTTGTATTTTACATTTCACCTGTTGAATTTTAGGCTTTGCTACAAAAGTCCCCTACTTTCCTGGACTTCTGGAGCAGGAACTCTCCTGCTGGAACCAGCCAGTTTAGTCCAATTATTCTGTTACCTTTTCTCTGAAATTGGCCCACGTCAGAGGCTTATGGGGAAGGTGGAGACACACCGTTGAAGACAGATGGCTTGAGTAATATAGATAGTAGTTTTCAATTACAGAGCTTTGTTTTGTGAAGACTTTGTAATGTTGCCGAGAAATTATCCTTTGTAATGATTTTCAGTATATGTACTTGTTATCTAGAAATGGAGCAGGTGTGGCTTTTTGCATTGAGAAAATTACAGAATAAAGCAAGCAAAAAAGACTGATTTGAATATTTTTCATGATATTGATAATAAATTCTCTTTAATCTTTCTCATATTCTTCCTGCTTAAAGCCTTGTGAAACAATGTGAATATTTCCTTGTGGTCGTTACAGTTTAGACACCTGTAAGCACATCATGGTGCTTTTCCACATTATGCAATTTTTCTAGCAGCATCAGCCAAACGAAGCTGTCTGGTGCTAAGGAAGCTGTGTAATTGCGAAACTGTGAAGCAAGACACACCAAGAGGAATGGGAATTGTTTTATTCCTTCACACACCAAGAGAAATGGGAATTGTTTTATCCCCTCCCAACCCTGCCCCATTCTGTGCAAATTCATTTTCAGAGCAATGATTATCCTGATGGCTGGGTAAACTCACTTGGGCTTGCCCTGGCTGGACTATATCAACTAGTCCTAATCTCTGTTGCTCATGATGCACATTTCTGAGTGGCTTCTTGGCTCAGTTCAAGTGTGGGATCCTCTTTTATCAGGTTAGGATCAGCTTTATGCTGGCCTCCAGCAATGGGTGGAATAGTTTCCTGGCCCTGCCTGTCTCTGCGATCCCTACACCTGGCTGCTTCTTTGGGATAAGGAGGAATGCTGACATTTGTGATGCTTTGCCTCTCCTCCTCTCCCCCCACCCCTTTTTCACATTCAGAAGCCCTCCAGGGACCCAAATCTATCTTTCAGACTGAGCAGTGATGCTGGGAAGGGGAGAGGAGGGACTGCAGCCTGATTTCCAGGGGGACTGCACTACTCATCAAAGGGACTGTATCCAGGCAACCCACTTCCCCTGCCTGAGACAAGCACACACAGCTGGGACTTTGGAAAACTAAGAAGAAGCTACTGTAAAGAGTGAGCTGCGGGGTGTGGGAGGGCATGTTATTTTGAGCAGGTTATTTCTGCCCTGGCGTCAGCATGACACTGGGCCCAGCTACCGTAGCCAACAGAGCCACCCAGCTGCGCCTTTCTGGGTCCCCACCGAGACAAGGGAAAGGAAGTGTCTTGTTCATCCTCCCACAAGACCAGGACGGGGAAAGGCTTGCCCGGCCACTTGCAGGAGCCATTCCCCAGCTTCTGTGGGAGGAAGAGGAGGAGAGTGCACTGTAACCCTGCTTCCTGGGGCACTGTGAGGAGAAATCCTATATTAATTGGAAAGCTCAAGTCCTGCACATGTTAAGGGCCAAAGCCATAAATGTATGGACAGACACACAGGCACACGCAGGCAGAGATGCCATGAGCCCTTGGAGCACCCCATGATAAGGTCCTCCGCAGCTGAGCACATCAGGAGTTAGTACTTTATTGCCTGGGTGACAGCTACATTGCTTTCTACCAGCACCAGGTGTAGGTGAGTTTTAGATCCTACACTCCTGCTTTGACCAAGGTTCTAGGATTTGGGCCCAGTTTGAGACCTCACCTGACGCTTTACCAGCCAGGAGCCGGGGCAGGCTGCCATCAGCTCTGCAAAGCACAGGAAAAGCCTCTCCGTGCTGGCTCTCTCAACTCTCTCCCAAAAGACCTGTCTATCTCCAGGACACATCACCCTCCCATTGGCCAGGTGTTCACACTTCACCAGCAACTCCCATCGGATGGGAAGGTAAGAGGTGTGTTCTCTAAGTGGAGCTGCCTACATGCCTTCTCCTGACGCCTGTAGGACGTGGGCCTGGCTTTGACGTGTAGGGATTCCCCAGGGGAAGAGGAAGCCCATGGCCCTTTGGTGAGAGATCCTCCAGGCTTGCAATATGAGGGAAGTAAAATTGCTTTCCATTCCCGTTTCCTCTTTTTCTCAGTCATGCTCCAACAGTGCACATCCTCCTTCACCTCACTTAGTCCCCTTTGCATACCACAACTCTCATCCTCGCTCCCCATCTCTTTTCCTACTCTTCCTTTACTCTCCCCTCCTTCCTCCTCTGCCTCCTTCACATGTTCTTTCAGATCTGAGCCCCATCACCCTGTCAGTATGGGCTGGCAAGCCTGCTTAATAAGCAGAGCTAGGCTAGGAGGAGCTCCTACCCACAGCCGAGGCATTTCCTGACCTTTCAAGTGCCCCCCTCTCGGAGGAGTACCCCAGTTGCCTGCCCTTTGGCTTTTTTCAGTGCTTTCTAACCTGTGACTGTGTGGCTCACAAAGTGCCATTTGCCGAGAGAAATACACTGGGGGTGGGTTGGGGGGGGGAACTGGAAAGAGCATTAAGGAGCTAAAAATAACCATGGGTCAACTCTGAATGAGCCTTAGGCACTTCTCCTCCCCCAGCCCCCAGCTGATGCCTCAGTCAAAGAGAGGACAAGCAGCCATGAAGAATTCTCTCTGTCTTCAGCAGCAGCTCCTCTCCCTTCCCTCAGGGCATCCCTGCTGCCAGGACAGGGATTGCCACACTGCTATAGAAAGAGGAAAACAAAACAAATGAAAAGGAATCTGCCCCAAAATAACCCCTCTGCCTCCTGGCACCATGTCAGCCACAGAAAGTTTTGTGAATTGGAGATGTTAGGCAGGAAAAGACCTATCAGTTCCCATCCGCTCTCCAGCCAGTGGGGTGGGAGAAGGAGAGGTTAGTGCCAGATTATCCCCTCCAGCCTATTTCAGTCAAGTATATTCAGATACGAAATTCTCCTTAGAACAAGTAGACAGAGACACAGCTCTCAACAGCCTCTGCTTTGAACACAGTAGCAGTGAGCTCTGTCACCCCTTCAGAGATCCATCCAGGTCTGATTCGGAATGGCATACATGGATGGAGCAATGAAGATTACAAAGCACCATGACATAACATCTGGTGTTTGGTAAGATCTAACTAAGGAAATAAAGATAAAGACTCAATATATTTGATTTGATTGTGCTAACCCATGACTTGCATGAGTAACAGTTCCAACCAGCTTGCATAAGCATTAAGAAGGAGTAAGAAACACAAAGCAGAGGCAGGTGTTTGTAATGTGGCTGGGGAAATGACAGTAGTACTACTAATTTAAACACATTACAAATAGTATTTTAAAAATCTACATTTAAGTGTAAAGATTGCAGAGGCCAGCACTCAAAAATAAAGGGGTGAGAAATGCATGTGCAGCAATCTAGTCTTTTACTCATTTCCCTTCCATCAGACCCCTGCCTATTCAGTACACCAGGCATCCTGAAGTGTTCAGCGAACGAAGACATCATCAAACTTTCTTCCGGCCCAGTGAATTAAACCAAACTCAGATTTCAATGTCTAGTTTTTCTCTCCAGTCATCCTACAGCCTGAGTTTATGGACAAGAGATTTAGTACCATCAGAAGGCTTGATGTTTTTTTCAAATGCATGTACTACGGAAGACAGTGATGCACATCTTGCCAGCAGATTTCACAGCTGTAAACTGACAGACGAGAAATGTCAGCATGCAGATATAATGAATTCTGATCCAGATTCCATAGGAGAGTGCTCCTGTGATTGCATATGCTTTTCCCAGCTTCAGCAGTGTTCCTGTGACCCGTCTGCTGTCACTCACCTACTTCCCCATCCCTCCTGCTATCTTCTACACCGTCTTCTTGTCTGTCCCTGCCATCCAGCTGCTGCTCCTCTCATGCTCTGAAACCTTATTGAGAGAGCTTTGGACAGGAACCAAAGGATACTAGCCAGGTGGGGAGGATGGAGGCAACAGTGATGAGACACATGATTTCATAGATTGCCATGTATGGTGGATTTCAAGGATTGGGGAACTTTGTTTCTATAACCATATTTTGAAATGAAAATAGATCTGCAGCTCTGCAGTGGGGAGGGCAAGTAGGTGAGATCCTCACAATTTTTGTGAACTCCCCTCCCCTTGACAGTAAAATGAGAAAGAATAAAATTGGCTACTTCCTGTGTGCCATCAGCATGCTGAGCAGTGTTCAGTCATGGAGGAAAACAGTTTCTGCACAGGAAGTTCAGACAAGCTGCGGCTTCCCAGCTTTTGGAGCGAGGACGTTCCCACTGTGTTCCCTGAACTCTTCCCTAATGGCTCTGCTGACACCTGTGCACATCCACTGATTCAATGTAAAGGTGAGGGCAACTGCACCAAATAAATGCAGGGATTTGTGGACAGACAACCCACCTAGTACACCTCTTCAGGCAGGGCTGGGTCATACAGAGCATACAGAAGGGACAAAATGGCCCAATAGTCATGGTGAGGGAGATGATAACCTGTTATGGTGAACAGGCCTAGAGAGGACTCAAGTATGTGGAGTCTCTCATCAGAAAGCCTCAGGGACAGTTCAGTCAACATTTGCCAGGAATACTATCCTGCTGGGACCATGGGGATGAATGGAATGATCTTCTAATCCTACCTTTCAATCCTGTGGCCAACCTAACTAAACTCAGGCACCAGTTTAAAAGGTAATCTGCACGATGCTCTTACAAGATGCTTGTTGAATTTATCTTCTCTTGTGTTTTAAAGAGTGTCTTCTAGCCTTAAGAAAACGCTGTTTGACATAGCTGGGGAAGTGCAGAGCTGAAGCCCAGTCCATGAGAAAAACCCTACTCAGCAGCAACTTTATTTTCAATTGCCAGCACCTGAAACTGGAAAGCTGCCATTCTCCTCTAATCCCAGAGCACAAACCAGACCAGCCTTTTCCCACTGCAAACTCCATTAAGATACCACCCTTGCTTTTTTCAGAAAGGCAACCTGAACTGTATCAATGAGCAGTCTGGTGTCCAGCAGAGAAGTGTGACTCATTCTTTCTTTGTCACAGTCACAAAAGCCACGATAGGACATGTTGCCCCTGATGGCAGGAGACAGGAGAGGATGACCCAGAAGGTCATCCTAGAAAAGCCTTTCTTCCAGTCCTGTGTTCCTTGTCGAGTGAAACTGAGAGAGAAACAATGTTTTCAATGTTGAGAGAGAGGATCAAGAGACTTGAATTTGTCCCTGCCTTGCCACTGACTGTGTAGGGTTTAATGTATCACTTCTATTACTTTACCTGTAAAACATAGGCTGTAAAATGCACTAAACACAAGGAAACTATAGAATTCAATGAATGGATAATTGTGTATCTCAGGAACAAAGTATACATTTATAATTAACTGAAAGGACCATTCTTTGTTACCACCAGCCTTTGTAAAGCAATTCAATTGCTCAGAAAGGCATATATGACACACAGTTAGCAGTACATATCATTAAATTATTAATTCATCCTATATGCCAGCATATTTATAATGTGCTGGTTGCTTTGGTTTCTAGGTGAGGAATGCACAGTATTGAACTCAAATTAATGAAATCAAATACTTTACACTACATACTTCTAATTAGAAATGCCACAGATGATTTCCAAAATGATATTGTTAACAAAACAACATATGGCTTGCCTTGTTCACAAGCTTTTCAATGCTGCAGTTGGTGATATAGTTTGGGATCCCCAAGACAAAAGATGTTACATAAATATCAATGCAGAAGTATTTCAACAGTTTCTGTCACCAACAAAAGCCCCAAGGCTTGCTGCATACTTAGCATAGTTGTTTATTTATTACTTTTACTATTTTTATTATCACTGTTTTTAAAAAGTCAAGTAATACAACATATTAATTATGATTACAGATTCTCTGATGTATTTCCTTTAAGATGGGAATTGAATCCAAATGACTACCTCCCAGTTTGGGTAATTAATTTCTACCTTCTCCCACTTCGTCTCCAGTTTCAGCTGGATATAATCTGATTATTCCCTTCCTTAAAAGACAACTCAAGTGCTGCTATGTACTATTAAATAATTGTCATGTTCGTCCCTAAGAATGACTGGATTTCAGCAGTGGGATAAGCAATTTCTATATTTTAGTCATAAACACTTTTGGCATATTTCCAATTAAAATAGTTACCTAAAGAGTTACTTTTCAAATATTTGCACTTAGTGATCCTTATCCCTTCTCTTTTCATTTCTTTCTAGTCCAGATGCCCTGGTCTAACTGGGAGGAGGGTTATGGAACTCAAAAATGGCTTTAAGCTACTTAAACACTTGAGTAATACTGGGGCTAGCAGGGGTCAGTTTAGCTCCTGGGCACTGTGCCAGTGGCATCACCCACCTGGGAGAGGGCAGAGCTAGGAGATGGGACCTGCAGACCTGAGCCTGCAGGGGCCAGAGGAAAAGAAATCGTCCACCAAACTAAGACTGGGAAGCACAGTTGTGGGATGAAAGGGCAGCAGTTGTAAAAACTGAAGATTTCTGGAGGCAGTTTTTAACCACTGGTTTGAGAATTAGCTGTGATTTCCACAGCCACATCTACCAAACTGGACTGAACCACCTCCAGCACAGAAAAAGCCTCTGGGAGGAGATGAAAAGTTTAATTAATTAATGCTTGTAAAATGCTTTGAGACCCTCAGATGGAACACACTAGAGAAGTAGAAAGACTTAATTATTTTTGCCATTGATATTATAGGGGGGATAACCACTTGTCATTGAGCTACTATAGTCCTTTCATTGTTTTTGAGTTGGATCTGCTCTGCATATGGTATTTGAGACTGAAGAACAGCTGGAGAGAAATGGTGAAATGATAATCTCAAGGATTTGGTTTGTAAAAACATCTTTTCAGAGATATTTGCTCAATGCAGTTAGATAATATTATGTCAGACCTGCCGTTAAACAGGAATCAGCCTGTGGCACAAGCACACCTTAAACCAGCCACTGAATTATGCCTTTGTCTCCTGCCACGGCAGTTCTTTTCCCCTTATTTCCCTTTATATGATTTTGCAATGGGAAACATAGCTATTAGCTAAATAGCAGCAAAATATTCATACTGAATAACCCCCTGAATAAGCACAAGGAGTTATTGGCTAGCTTAACAGGACAGGAAAACAGACTCCAGATCCTTTCACCTCCATGTCACCAGGTCCAGCCCAGTCTAGATTGATCGTTGCAAAAATGCCATTTGACAGCTTTTTGGCACTCTGGACAAAATGAATTGGGCAAGGGAAGGATGGAAAAATCTCAGCCTGAGTCCCACTGGGACAAGTATCAACACTACAAACGGCACTGCTTGCCAGCTCAGAAAAGAGGCCATTGCATTCCTCAGGCACATTACTTCCAGGAGGGCAGGAGGAATAATGTCAGGGCCATGTTAAAGAAACTTGCCCTGTCCTGCATGTACCTTTTATTCTCCAAAATTAATCGAGTGCCTTCCATCAGAAAAATGCCCACTTTAAAGAGCAGAGAGAGACAGTGGGTATCAGCCAGACAGGGAGAGTGTAACTTGCAGACAGGAGAGTGTAACTAGCTGCTTTTAGGAGTGTGCCTCAGGAAAGAAATGGGAATTACTGCTAGTAACAATCTGTTATAACACAGCGTTACTAAAATACTCCTGCACCTCAGCACTGTATCCATCCCTAGTTTGTTTGCTATATGAAGCATAGCTCATTTGGAATAAGACAGGGCTAGAGAGAGGAAGCTGACTCTCAAAGTTACAGTATCTTAGACGCCCTTGTGTCCTCCCTATGACACCTGGGCACTACCTTGTCCTTGACATATTTTTCCTTATGATACCCTGATGAGGTGCTCCTTCAGGTGTTCTTTCAAATGCTGCAGGCAGCATGGATCTTGCTGTAGTTGTACATGTACCTCATGTGATCAAGCCTGGATCTTTTAAACAACTATATTTGGCATGGCCGTGCGTGAGCCATGTGGTTCTGGTACTCTGAAGTAGGGGAGAAAAAGCAGAGCAGCTGAAACTTTCTGTTCCCTCATAGTCTGATGGCTGTGTTAGCTTGTGGTTGTGTCAACACAGTGACAAGGCCCATGTGTATAATATCGCAAAGAACAACAGTTATCATAGGGTATGTCACTACTACTTCTTCTGTTTCTGATGGGAATGCAGGACCGGCTCAGAGCAATGTGAAGAAGCAGTAATGCTGGTATCACTCAAACAGAGATTGGGATACTTCTCTCCCAAAGGTGGAATTGGCTTTGGCAGATAGATCCAAAGCATAACACTGAGAAAAGCTGGGCAGATTTCCCATGAACCAAGGATTCGAATACTGGCATGTCCTACAAGCACATGGTCTGGCCCCTTTCTCCTCCTGTTCATCAGGCAAGGGGATCACTGAGATCTGTTACTGAAAGAGAACAGAGGTAAGCGTTGCAAAACAATGGAACCAAAACCAAGGGCCTGAATTTGCAGTGAAGCTGCCCTGAACTTTATCACTTGTAATGAAGTGATAATCCACTTTCTGACATTCACTAGGAAGGTTACATGAGTGAACAGAGAGAGAACTCAGCTGATCTTTGTCCACATTTTTCTCTGGGATCCATATCTGATAAATGATGTGTGTTACATTGGTTAGACAGCCCTGTTTTTTTTTTTCTATAAGGTGTAAGACCACAGCAGCAAGACCTCTCTGAAGTTTCTTGGTACTGCATAAGTCCAAACCCGAGCAATTCAGGACTCACTGCTTACTTGCATCTGTAGTGGTTTGAGTCCTGGATGAAATGGATTTACTCCTTGTAGGCTGACAGGATGGCAAAATTCACAGGTTAAAGTTTTGAAGCTCAGTCACAGGAGTAATAATCGGGCCTAACCAAAGTGCTGTCTAACCACCACCATGTCAGAAGGGGCAGAGGAAGGCCCCAGCCACATTCCTCAACAGGAGCACCTGGATGGCCACAGGTCCTTCGCTGCCACATTCACATACAGGTGTATGACCCTGACCCAAGCCAAACTACAGTTAGACCCTTTTATTAGATGAAGAATTGAAGAATGGAGGAAGAAAGACTCAGATTCAAAAGATATTTAGACACCTAATGATGCAGATAGATGCCAGCTGGTATTTTCAGAAAATGCAGCTAAGAGATCAGTAAAAATCTGCCCTAAATCAGCCTACAGCCAAACAGAAAATTGCAGGGGTCGGAGACGAGGAGAGATCACTGCGGGAACAGCAAGCTGCTGTCAGCTGCTCCCTTGGAAGCACCTCAGTACACGCTCCCCTCCTTTGGTAAACGTGAGGTAGTGTGAGGCAGCTTGTCCGTCAACAAAAGGGGAATGAACTGTCTCAAGTTTAGTGTGGCATAAAGGAGTGTAAATGGATATGGTGCTGCTAGTCTCTGGATACAAAGACGACTTACAAGCAGAGCATTACAGTTCCTAGAAAGAAACCCAACAAACTCAGAAAATAAAACATTCTGACCTACTTTCACCTCCATTAACCTACTCCTTCCTTAAAAGCTTAAGTAGATACATTCACTTGTTGCTAGGCTCTCAGCAGCAGGATATGAAGTCCAGGGATTCCAGTTACACTCAGCAAAGGAGCGTGTTGTGGTGTCCTGGATACAAAGACCGTGTCTCTCACCCCCACATTCGCAAACAGGAGGACTGATAGCTTGAATGCTTCTGCTGCTCTCGGTTGAGCTCAACTTTTGTGAAAGCCTGTAAGCAGAGAGACGGGTCTCCGAGCACCCAGAACAAAGCCCACTAAACCTTCACGGGTCACAGCTAGGCCTTTCAGAGCTGGGGGCACCACTGAACTTTGGCTAAATCAGACAGACCAGCTCATTGGGAATGAGGATGATGATACGGTAGTGTCTGACTTACGAGGGAAATGGATATGTAGTGGATGAAGGTGAGACTAAAAAAGCAAATGTACTTGACCTCTCTTCCAGGGTCCTCTGAGTACTTTCAACTCGCACCCTGTCTAAGAGCACTGGTGACCTGGCCTCAAAGATGGGAAGGCAAGAGGGGATGCACAGGATTTTAACAACAAAGTGTGTTTGTAGTTCCACTGGAGCTGAATCCAGGAAATGTCATTGTTCACAGCATGGGCCATGACCCCCGCAGCCTGCTTTGGAAGCAGTGACCTCTGCCAAACGGTGACAGAACTCAGCTCTTAGGTTCAGCGTAATCCTGACCTGCAGCTCCACCTTTTAGCCCCCGGCTTCCCAAATCGCTTTGACAAGACACTGAACTCCTGACCTACAGAATCCCCTTTTATTCCAGTCCTTATCCCTCTCTGTCTCCATCCATCATTTCATCACTCTGAGCTCTGCCAAAGCCACTCTCTGGATCTGTGACACCCTTCTTATTCTAATACTGAATATTAGTATTAGCAATACCATTCTCACCAGTCTGACCATTCTCTGTCTGACCATTGCCAGCACACCTCGACCCTGACAATGCCTGGTTTTGTTAGCCACACTTACAGTTAAACTACACCCCTCCCAATCTAAAGTGCTTCTGCTACTGCAGTTCAGGGCTCGCCCTTCCTCCAGCTGTGTTGATGCACCTCCCTCCTAAGAGGCTTTCAGCATACTTTATTCATAACGGCTACAGCCTGCAAAGATGCTGAAACAGGAAGCCAAATGACTGCTGCGCGACCTTGGGAATGCAAATTCCATGTGTTTGCGAAGTCAAAGCAAGCCATTTCCTTCCCCAGTCCCTCCTCCCTCCGCAGGCTTGCAAGCCACAGCTAATGGGAAAACACACAGGCACACACAAAGCTTTGTCGATGCTAATTGCCAGGAGCTGAGGCCCAGTCATCCTGTTGACTAATTTGTCAGCCGCTGCTGACTCAGCAATCTGAGGGGACAGTTTCTCTCAAGCACTCAAGTGCATTGGGAAGTAAATGGCTCTTATTGTTCTTCCTTCCCTTCACTCCTGTGTCTGTATTTGTGGATGATTCCTGCCCCAGGCTTGACCTTGGCTGCAGCAGTGACTGGAGGGCTGGGATTGCCATGGCTGGTGGGCTTAATTAAACCCTAATGGAAAGAACAGTCTCAATGGTGGTAGGAGAGAGAGGGGGAAATATGTGACCTGATCTGGAAATAGCATGTGCACGAGCAGGCCAGGGCAGAGAGGAGAGGGCTGACCTGAATGATGTGTGTTGTGTGGGATAAAGACAAGTGAGATCAACAAACTAGGCGCTGTCTGGAACAAATGTCCCTAAACCTGTCTGAAATATGCAGGGCTTCCTCACTGAGCATTGCCTCTGCCCTTTGCTTAGACAGCAGATCTGGGCATGAGCCCAGGTAAAAGTCCTCTGGTCAAAGGGAGAAACTGCTGCCGGTGAACCACAGATGACACAGGAAGAGGCGCAGGCGTCCCCAGGCCAATGCAGGAGGGCAGATACCTGCAGCGACTTCATGCAGAATGTGCAGTGCTGTAGAAACGTGCAACAGGCATCCCACACTCTGGCAATGTAAGGACCTGTTTGCGGAAAAGGTTACCTGAAAATGAGAGAAAAAGTAGAGGAAGAGACAAAAGACAGGGCCCTGTGGAATTCCCTTTTCCCCAGATCGTTCATGGAGACTGGTGCCCCAAAGGGTGCAGGTGGGACAGCCCATATAAGACATGCACATCTACCCCAATGCACAGCTGCCAAAAACATTTATGTCCCCTCACTGCACCACAGCTGCATAAGCCCATGCACAGTTCTACAGAGCACACACCTACACAGAGGAAGAAACGCTGCCACATGCTAACAGATATCCCATATGCATCCACTTATTTGTACATGGGGCTTCTGTATAGGCATGCTGGTGTGGTGTATCTCTGTCCTCAGCATACCCATTAGTGTGCCCAACTCTGCCCATGGGCCTGACGCAGTCCATCCCTGACTGGGTAGTTCTATCAGTACTGTGAACCTTTGATTCAGCTGATAGCAGCAGAACTGAATTCTTTCTTGGAGCCTGGCAAGCAGAGCGCATTTCTGCAGTCACTGCGGAGGGAGTGCTATGCATGCATAATACTTGTTGGCAGAACGGTACAGCCAGGGATTCTGTTGGAGTTTTGTCTGGAGCCGATTAAATAATTCATTATCAATAATATTGTGAATTTTGGCAATATTTTCACTGAATAAATATTCACAAATACATTTCCATTATTTAGCCAGCTTTGGCTCTGTCCCATTCCATTTAATATGCGGCTCTATCAGACTTTGCTCCCAGGTAGGAAAATAAGCTGAATCCTTAAGATGTGTGGATCCCAGTAAGTTTTAGCCAGTTTCGCAATCAGCAGGTGGCATTTATCTCTTATCTCAGTTGTCTCTGTAAGAAAGAGCTTTGCTATGCAATGTTTTTCTAACCAGTCTGGGAATCCCAAAGGTGTTTATTAAGAGGCCTTGGCATTTACAGTATGTACAACTTCTGTCTGTGCATTTCCTTTAAACTTTTTGGCTTGTAGCTTCTCAGAAATAGCAATTTTGCCTTTTTCTCTTTGACCTGTATGCCCTGCTGATTGTAAACAGACTATTTTGAAGAAATTACTCTTCTTTTGAAGAGTATCCTGCCTGTCAATAACATGAGTGGGTCCTCTGAAGATAGCAGGCATGTTTCTCTCAGGGTCATTGTTTTGAGAAATCCCTAGAAAACAATCGTTCTTCTATCTTTCTCCTGCTACCAAACCAGATATGAAATAAAACTTTGGAGGACAGTCCTATGCTTTCTTCTAAACATCCTCAGTATCGCCGGCTCTGTTCCTGATTTGCAGGAGTCTGGATCATTGTTGGGCTATTAAAGAATTTGCTTTTATTCCAGGCTTTCTGAAGTTTACCTTCTCCATCTCTTTCTGTCCATCTCAGTTTAGTTACAAATCTCTCTCCTCCTGGGAATTTCTCTGCTTTGCAGAGCCTGCATCCTTTTATATGGCTTAGACCTCCTGAGAGGTTCAGAAGTCTATAATGAATAACTCAAAAAATAATCATTCAGCTGCATAAAAATACTGAGAGACTCTAATTTCAATTGAGGACAAATCACACAAATGTGGCCCTTCTAAGCCAAACCCATTTTGAAATAGGCTATTCCAACAAATCACTGGAAGACTTTTTCAGAGATAAAAACCTTCTCACTTTCCAGACGTCTCCTTTATTAAATGCCTCCTCCAGTTCATTGCAATCTCTCCATATTAGGCATAATACCAAACACTAAAATATATCAGATAGAGAGAAAGATGAGAGTGATGAAGTTGGGATCTGAATTGCCACAGAAAATTAGTTTATAATGTTAAATTGGACTCGTGGCCACAGTCCCATAAAAGTGGATATTTATCACAGAGAGAGACAGACCCTTAGTCTTGGCTATACTCTATCCATGTATTAAGTCCAAGGACAGAGGTGGCCTTAAACCACCTTTGGTGTCACTAGTCATGGAGTGCTGGGTTCTCTGATGTAAATGAGAGCAACCCAATGAGTATCACAAAATAAGATGTTGTGAATCAGTCACATATAGACATTGTCAAGTCCCTTTGCCTTGGATGGGTACACATAGCCTAGCAGTAAGACATGTGCCACCGCACTTGTCTCAGTCTGGAGGAGTGAGATCCTCCAGAAGTCAGTCTAGGGCCTAGGCTAGGGACTCATCTATTCGCTACCACAGCACTGCAACGTGCACCTGCTCGACCAGCTTCAGAGAGTGAAAGCAATAAGCTCCTTAGACTGCTCTGTAAATCAAGGGTTAAAGCAGACCAGACCTGGAATACCTTTTATTCCCACTGCAAAACATGTTCCAGTTTTCCAAATAAATGCTAGCTTTTGTTTCCTTTCCCAAGAATGGAGGATGTTTCTCTAATGCATGAAGAACTCATGGAAAAGGAAAACCCTGCCTTTTTTATTTTAGTGTGGGTACTTTCACTTCATCTATGAAAGAAAATAGCTTCTTCAACCATCAGCTTCTCATGTGGAAATTATGATTGCTATCAAAAATTTGGAGCCTAACAGAGGGAAATAAGGACATGACCCTGAAATGCTACAGTCTCTACAGTCTCTTTCTCCTTCTCCCTTTTTTCTTCCCTTTGCTTCTTAGTCCAACATTCTCTTACTTTCTCTTTAGTAGGAATCAAGGATTTCAGTAACACAAATTTTAGCACAAAAGACACCTCCTGTAAAAGCTGGGTAGTTTGAATCCAGGGCTCTATACCTCCCACTTAGCTTCTATTTTAGCTACTGCTGACATATCCTTCAATCTTGGCATGGGATTAAGCATACAGGTTACCAGATGATTCTGTCCACTCAGTATAACACTGAATTGCTGGGTTACTACCCCTTTTCTTCTTCCACTTGAGTGAGTTACAGCCTTCCCTTCTCCTTTTTCCACTTGCGATAGCTTATCCCAAAAGAGTTAGCTGGTGCATTGTCCCCTTCCCTGGTTGAGGAATGGGGTTGCTAAATTATATTCATAGGTCCCATTCTGCTCTGTGACTGTGTAAAGTTAAAGACCTTTCCTGTCTGAACAGGTTTACAAAATCCAGAGGTTCTGCTGCTGTTGTCTCCGTGCCTAGCAAAGTCTTGGGAAGCACAGGCAATAGCAGACCAGGCCCATCTCTGCATAAGGGACTTTTCTGAAGGAGGGAAGAGGAGCCAGTGCAATTCCTGTGGATTTAGGAGACAAGCAGGTGGCTTCTCATGAAAGAAAACAAGCATTTTCACTGGCAACTGCAAGGGCACTGGGCTTCACAGTCCCTTGTTCAGTACCTTGGCGTGAACAGAGAATCCTCAGTCTCCTGCCACTTCCCAAAGGGGCCCCAATGAATCACTAAAGAGTAATGCAAGCTACTCCCCCTTTGGATGACTGTGCTTCTGGTAGTGCAATGCTGGGGAAGGCTGAAGGGTCAGTGGGAAGCTCCCACGTGGTCCCACTTTTGGGCGGCAGCGCTGAAGCGGGGACAGCCATGCTGCACTGCACAACTGACTCATTTGTTCTACACCACCAACCAGTAGCATTTTGGAGGAACTCATCTAGGAGCATTATCTAGACACTAGAACAGCATTAAAACATTAAAGCCCCTTTTCCCCTCAGTTTTGTCTGAGGGATGGCTTTTTCCTCCTGATTTTGTCTTCCCCTCTTGCTACCCTCCCTGTGTTCCCATCTGGCCTGCTCTCTGTGGGACCTTGGACACCCTCTCACTGCCTCTGGTTTGCCATCTGGGGCTAGTAACACCAACCTCCATCCCACAGGGATGGGCTTGTGGGGGTGACATTTGGTGAATTTATGTCTACAAGCACTTTGAGGTCCCCTTACGGCCTTGCTAGAGAATAGGAGATGATTATTTTGATTACTGCCGTGTTTCCCACAGACCACTTCTGCTCAGGTCAGCATGACACCCTGCCTAAGGCTTTTGTGCCCTTTATACAGGGACATGATGGTTCCTGAGCAGAGCCTTCCTCACCCAGGTTATTTATTTCTGTATCAAGAGTTGCTGCACGCTAGGCTCCCTAAATCTGGCGCAATCCAGGAAGAGGTGATTCCTCCTCTGCCTGCCCTGCTCACAGCAGGTTGTCACCTACTCTGTGAACTGGGCCAGATGCTGTGCTGCAGCTCTGCTTTTACTCAGGGAATTACATGCTAACATGGTTCCTCCTTCCCATCCCCCATATCTCCAGCCACAAAAACAAGCAAATGCTTGTGAGCTAATCCTGTGCAGAGACTTTATTAAATAAACACAACTAGTACTGGTGGCTTGTTTGTTTGGGGTTGCTTTTTTTTGCATTTGCTATTTTTGGAAAGCTAATCCTCTGGAGTTCACCCAGCGATTTCAGTCACCTCCAAATAACACTTACTAATAGTCTTAATAAATCCATCTCCTAAGCAGCAGCCACTACTGCCTGGCACTGAAGTACACAGAACACCTCAGCAGCTCTGCTTCAGCTGACACCCTTGTTTATCTTGATCATAAATGAAATGGAGCACTTGCTCCATACATTCTCAAATCTCCCTGAATGGCTCCTTTGGGTGGTGTGACTGAGCACATCACTGAGGGGGAAGGCGGTCAGGAGGTTGTGACTTGCAGGCTTCCTCTCTTCCTCTGCCCGGCTCCAAACCAGCTGCTGAGCACTTCTCACAAGGCTGCTCATGTCTGGGGTAAGAGAGCCATATTAGACACCTGTGTAGCCATAAACACTGAGAAACTGCTTGATTTCTGTTGAAAAAATAAATGTCCCCATCAAAATAATGGTCCTAATCAAAGCAGGGGAACCTGGGGACATGTTCTCCAAATTTTTGGTACTCATGGCAAGAGATGGGGTGTCAGGACATAGAGATACTGTTCTCACCTATTTCGTTGACTTTGTGTGTGAAGCTGGGACAAGTAACAAAAGCGGAGATCCATCAGGCACCAAGAATGGATCATGCATCTCAGTTCAAAGCTGTGAACCTAACTCTTCCTAGGTTCTGCAGTCTAATTTAAGGTCCCTGAAAACTATGCAGGGCTCTTGTTTTTAACATCGTATTTCCCCCGGTGCTTGCAGACCCTTATGCTTTATGGTGCTGAAGAGCTCAGTGCTGATCTCATGCTGAACATGCTTCCTCCACTTTGCTCCCAAAGAACTTCAAACTGGCACGCAAGTTCCTATCAAATGAGTCTTTGCACAGAGACTCCTTCAATAACAGTCTCCATTTCCTTCAAAACAACTCTGTAAGAGGCTCTGCTCTGCTCAAGTATTATTAACCCCTGGTGTTACTGATGGGAAAATTAAAGATCAGCATGAAATGACTAGTTTAAAGCAGACAGACCAGTGGGAAATCAGATACCAATGTGGAAAAAGGACTGAAGATTTCTTACATGTAGATCCTCGGTTTGCACAGATAGACCCCTTTGAAGTTCTTTAGTTTAACGATTTAATCACAGCTCTGAAATATCTGGATGACAGACATTATGCATATTACCACTTTAACTTGTCTGTATGCCTCATTTAGAGTGGTTGACACTAAAGGCAGCTTCCTTATTGTGCCACCGGTGAAATCCAGTGCTTGCCACAGTCTAGCTCCACTTTTTCTGACTGGTTTTCAGTAGTCTCTGTTTCACGGGGGGGAGGAAGCTCTTGGGAAAGATGCCAGGGTCTTGGCCTTGATTACACTAATTGAGAAGTGAGGTGGTTCCAAACCTCCGCCAACAGAAACTGATAGAGAAGTTTGTACCACTGATGCCCTGTAATACTGGAACTGGCACGGCAGGGGCTGGGCAGCAAGAGAGAATCCTATTTCTAATACAAGCTCATCCTTACTTACTGCCATCTCTTCAGAGTCAAGGCAAGGTTAAGCCAAACACTAAGAGAATTAAGAGGTTTGCAGGTTTTATCCTACATTAACCATTTGGCCTCACCCCTCCAAGGACCTGATTATGATTTTATCAGCTAAACCTTCTTCCAAGACCCTTGTGAGCCATTGGGGAACTACAGATTTTGGGGGAACTTATTTTTGTTCTGCTTCCCTGTGTTGTGCTGTCTGAGATTCTGAGTGCTATAGGCAGGAGCCAAATGGAGGGGAGAGATGCTAAACCAAACTGCTCACAGGAATTTGCTATGTTGAGACCCACAATGAGTTTAAAAGAAAAAAAAAAAAAAGGAAGAAAAGAAAGAGAAGACTGTACAAGAAATGCACTATGAAAAGGGGCCTGACTGTTTATGCAGGCAGGATAGATTACATTTAAAACATTTGTTATAGGAGCAAAAGTTTGCAGTCTGATGGGAGAAAAGGTAGACAAAAGAAAAGAAACGACTGTGAAGAGAAGACAGAAGACTGTAGACAAAAGAGAGAGGAAGGAAAAGAAACAGTCTGATTTTCTTTTTTATTCATATTTCTGAATTGTGAAGCCCTTTGTTGAGTAAGACATAAACAAAACACAAGTTATCCCTACATTTCCTTTCCTGTTAGTGTATAGTAAAGGAAAATTAATCTGTGCACAGAAAGAAATGCAACTCCTACACTTAAAAGGGAAAAGACTGAGCAATGCAGACACTGAATGACAGATAAATATGGAGACACATAGATACATATGGGCATACAGCCACAGATACGCAGTGCACACAGATATGAAAAAGAAACAACACGATACCCATGTGCATGCAATAGATACCCCCCAGGCATTGTGAATAAAAGCAGCAATAAAATCCTTCTATTACGAGCATTTTGCACTACCAGACCAGCTTCACTGTAAAGCAAATAAAAAGCTTCTCCTTGTCAGAGCTGTGCTCCCTACGCCTGCCAGCCCGGCATGGCAGCATGCAAAGGCTGATGCACACTCTCCCTCTTCCACCAGCCTTGAGTGCAGACACCCAGCTCGGCCAAGGTCTGGCTTTGCTGTCAGAACTTTTTATGCGATAATAAAAAACTCAGCAAATTTCATATGGTTAAAAGGCTGAAATCAGTGCCTCTGACTAATCTTCATTTTCTATTTAAGCTCCTCTTCCCCGCCCCCCTTTCTGATTGCGTGCTGATTACACGCAGCATTGCAAGGCACAAAAGTGAACTGTGTTTTAGCTCTGTGTACATGACTGTACAATCTCCCAACCAGACCAACGTGTGCTTTTCTCGATGACAACGTTGACACAGATCCCAAGTGTCGGGTGGCAAAAGCTGCAGCCAGTTTCCCATAAGTCTATTTCTGGTGCAATGCAAGTGCAGGAGTGGGGCTGGATGTATATTTAACTCCACATGTTTTAATCCAAAGAGGTCAGGAAATAGGAGCATGAATGCTCTTGTTGTGGCAGATGGGAATGTGTTGGATTGCCCACATTGTCAGGCAAGGGGCCCTGGGCCTGGAGGTAGTGCTGACATCATTGTCTCTCTCTGGGTTTTGCCTGGAGCTGCAGACAGAGAAAGCTGTGCAGGCAGTAACCCTTTCCTGCCTCAGCTCCCATCTAGCACGCTCTTCCACAATCTCTTCTTTGTCACTGTTTCTGCAGTCCCAGCCAATGCAGCCTTCAAAGAAAATTGCTTTGGGCCTGCTTAGGCTCTGATATTTCCCTTCCAAAAGAAATAAATTGTATCAGCTCTTGGGGGAGAAGGTTAAACGTAATGGGAGTATGTCACCTCGGCAGTGGAAAAACACAAGCCCCAAAAGAAAACCTTGGCATTTATCATTCAAATACACAGATAGGAGTGCACAAGGACACAAACCTTCTGCTATAAACACCCAAACCTAAGTAAATTTAGGAACTACATAAAAACTTGACATTTAAATACCCTTGACTCAATCATATAAACCCAGGAAAAGGAACAGGCTCCAGCCTCTGCATCCTTAGCACTTCCAGTGGTTTTTCTTCAGGTAATAGCTGAGCCACAACCAGCCCAGTTATCACTGTGCTCTGCTCCGCAGGCACCCCTGTGTCTGACCTCCTCATGCTCCCCTTTCCCCCACCTGCACAACCTGTCCCGGACACCTCAGCAGGTACCCACAATGTCACAGGAGTTAGCAACAGCTCCCAGGGAACTCGGCACAACAGAGGATCAAGTGTTAGGTCTGCAGAGAGGCAATGCCAAGGGAGTATGCAAAATAAATCCTATAAATCCAAAAAGTCAGAGCACACATAAATATCACTGTGCTTCCATGTATTGCTCCATGGCTTTTAGGCTGACAGTTTATCTCCACCGTCCAGACTGATGTAACAGCAGCAATTTGGAAAATCTGAACCTGAAACACTCATTCAGTAGCTCTTGGGAATCTTTAAAAGCCCCTTTTCCTTGTACATCAGCCCTTTTCTTCACCATTCTTCTCTGTGGTGGCATGGAAACAAGCCATGAAAAAAAAAAAAGGATTTTGCAGGAAAACAATCTGATTCTGTATTTGCACTTTTCCACAGACAGCAATCCCCTAACGATTTGGGGTCATTTTCTCTTGCCTGTTCATTTTTATTCTGGCAACAGAAAAAAGATCCTTAAAAAAATACTTGCTCACTGTTCAAATAACAGAGAGGGACTAACTCCCCTTGCCCCAGTAATGCCAGAGAATCCCACAAAGCACACTGACCTCTCCTTCACTCCCCCCTGTTCTGCCCAGGGATTACAGCAGTCTCAATACAGGCTTGTCCATGCATGGGCTGTGATTTCCAACCACTGCAAGATCTTTTATGAATGTAATTTCAGCCTTATCCACATTTCCTGACTTCTCTGTATTCCCATCAGACTTTTGATGTAAAAGTAACCGACATGGTTAACTCTTCAGAGCAGGAACTTCACATTTTTACCTATCTGTAGATGACCGTAGAGCAATACTGTGTTATAAAAGAAATAATAATTTTGTGGTGTGTATGTGTTGGTGCATTGAACTACTAAGGGGAGTATAAGGAAGAAGTCAACAGTGGTTTGAAATACAACATTTTTAGGGGTTTTGTAACAGGATTTGTGACACTGGGAAACAAGACAGATCCCATCTCACCTGCAGCTCCTCTGCAGTATAAATTAACCACTGCCTGAACTCAGGGCTAATGCATTAACTCTTCACACACACATCCTCCTCAGCTCCATGCGGGAAGAAGGGCAAAGGCAAAGCATATGCTGCTACCTGCTCTCTGAGCAGCATTGCTGCTGGGACTGTGGCAGCAAATGCTGTTCAGATGTAGTACATCACTTTGGCTCCTTCCATTCTGCTGGGATCCACATTAACCCACAGGTTGGTCAGAATTAGAGCAGTAAAAAAGTAAATTGGGGACCACTTTCCGGCCCTGTTCTCCTAAGCTGCAGCAAATGCAAATTCAGCCATCTTGAACTCTGTTCCCATCTGTTTAATTTGTTGTAGAGCGGCATTTACATGACGGTATCCAATGAATGAATCCAACATATTCTGTGTAACACAGTTTGGTGACGCAAATGTACAGGTCCGATGCTTGTATGTATGTATGTATGTCCAATCCTTGCTATTTACACATAGACGATATACATGCATTGAACATGGTTTTGGTTTGAATGTTTAACACAGATATGTCCAGACCCCTCAGGTGTCTTCTCCAGTGCATGAGACAGCTCCAGGGCCTCTGATGGTGGCTGGGTCCATAAGGTAGGAGGAACTTTAGCACTATACTAGGACCTGGGGTCTGCCTTTTAGCAAGACCCATTTGACCACAAGGGGTCTTGTGCCTGCACATCCTCTGGCTGAAGCACAGCATCATGGCTTCTCTCCACACCCTGTACCAGGCACGGTCCATGAAGATAACTATTGATTGTCCACATCCTCAGGTGATGGAGTAGAAGACAGGCCATTAGGAGATGTTAAGAGTGCCTTGGCTGCAAAATAGTGTGAGACAGGAAAAATGGTGTTAGTCTTGCACTCAGTGTCCAACTTGATAGGTCTCCATTAGGTGGCATTGGCAAAACCTCGTAAATCTTAGGGATGCCCAATCAGCTACAAAAAAAATCTCTGTGAACTCAACAGTCTTCCTTTCTAAAGTCCTGTCTTAAGCAATTTGACAAATACCACTCCACAAACCTTGGATTTGGACTGCAGACCAGGCCAGCCTGATTCAGTTGCCTTCCTTTATCTGCTGCCACGAGAGGAGTTTATCCCATTCCCCGGGGCTCAGGGCAGAGAGCAGCAAGCTACACACAGCCCCCGTGAGTCAGCAGTCGCACAAACATAGCACCCCGCCATGTTCAATGTCAGCTCTGCTCTGGGGGCATGAGAAGAAACCCACCATTCCTGCAGAGTGGATGTGCATATGCCTGGGGCTTGTGCGAGCGTTTCAGTAGTTTGCCTTAATTTATATGGTGCGGGTTTCTTTATGTGTGAATCGACACGCAGAAAAGCGAGGAGCAGTTTCTGCTGGGATCACCAGAGGGATTTTTTTGCTAGGAAAGGGTTAACCGGAGTGCCCTTGCTGAGCTCCGTGTCTCCTTGCATTCCAGGGTAAATGGTGTTTTGCAGAGCTCGGTTACCTATGGCAACAGCGGAGAGGAATATTGCAGGCGAATCTTCTGAATCACAGGATTTACAGCCCATATGTTTATTCTGCAGTGAAACACTCCCAGCCCTGCTTCTGATTTGAGCTGGGAACCGCGAGAGGGCTTTGCAGAGCCATTTAAAAGGCAACGTGAGCTGGAAGCCAGGCATTTTTAATCAAAGGCCAGGTTCAAAAAAGAAAAACACAGCAGAATCAGAGGAGCCTCCAGAATAAGCCCTACTGTCACGAAGCATACCTGTAGTCACATGCCGCCACCATTAATAATCTCCATATAATTTTGTGGCTACATAATAACTAACTTCCCTATTTTCTAGCCTCAGACTCAGTTCTTGCGCAGCCACCCTGGGCAAATCAGCAACATGAGGTGGCTCTGAAGCCGGCACAAACATGGTGTTCTACCTTTTACTACGTTCTAAAGTACATCGCTGGTACCATCGCCTGTCCCCTTGGCCTGAGCAGGCTTTCGGGGGCTCCCTCTTGAGCAACACCCGGACAGGGTACTGCCCCGTAGGCTGCAAGTGTAAATTAAAGCATCTGCTGCTTTCAGACATGTGCATGTACTACTGACTTACAGATCATTGTATGGATGCTTTTCATTATGGTTTTGTAAAAATTTCAATAGGATTTTTTTAAATGATCACGACTGGAGAGAGTGCTTGAAGCCTGTTAAGTATATTTATGGCATCATTTGAAAAACAAGAGTACAAATACAAGCTTTTACATATAATTTTGAAATACCAATGGTTTCGGTGGACTAACTGCATCTCATCTCATCCCTTCTGAGGAAATAAGCAGTTCCAGGCCTGGCTAAGCTGTGGTGGGGAGATCATGTGGGAATTCAGGAAGCTAACGGCACAAGCCAAGGGGCTGTGGTTGAATGCTTGAGCAAAGATTCATTTCACCTAACTCTAACCCTCCGAAAGTCAGGAATCTGGTCTCGGCTCCCTCTGTAGTCAGCAGAGATAAATTCAATTGTTCAAAGACAACTCATCACACCTAAAAGAAATACCTGCGCCGCTGAGCGTGTGCATGCAGGTGCATCTCGTGGTACCGGAGACAGTAATGTGATCCCGGTACAGGCTGAGGGCAGGTCACTGTAAACACAGCTAGACGCACACAGCAGACCAAATTCATGAATTCACGTGGAAATGTCCAATTTATACTCTTCTCCCTGGAACTTGAATGCTCCCATATGTTGCTACTTCTTTACTAAGAAATTCACAGTGTATGCTACATATTAATCTAGTCATCTCCAAGCTTGAAAGGAAAATGCTATTCTAGCAGAATGAGGAGCTGGACATTTTGCAGGAGTCCGCTACTCGTTTTTGAAAGCACAGAGACAGGTCATTGCAAACTGTACTTGCTGTAACCTAGGAGGAATTTGCCTTGCTGATAAACATTTAACAGTCACGAAGGACTGATCTGCGATGCCTTGTATGGACACCCTTTCAATGGGTTGAAAGCAGTACATGCCATTTTTCAGCGATACAGTTCCAAATATGCAATTTTTTTTTTTTTTTTTTCAGAAAGGGAAAAGGAAAGCAAAAATAAGATACAAAACAGTTGAATCACAGTGCTTCTGTGTAAGCCCTCGGAATTCAGAAATGGGCACATCTGTTTAACTTAGATTTTTGTTCCATTTGGCTAAAAAGAAAACATTTACTTCTTCTTACTATTTTTCTTTCCCTCAATTTAGAAAAGAAAACAGAATTTGAGTTTATTGATCCAGTAAAATTTATTTGGGAAATTGCTTTGAAGCTGTGGACTAAGATAAACAGTAATTCATAATATATGTAGCAAATGATCATGCAAATCACAGAAAAGGAGAGAGAGGAGGAGAGTGGGAGGAAGAATTCATCCCTTAGACAGAAAATGAATGGGTCTTTAAAATAGGAGAACTGGCAGGGTATCTGCCTGCCTATCTGTGCATTGCTTTTTTAATGCACCCATCTATTGTACACAACCATCAAATACAAAATTAAAACTTGAATTCGATTTGCCTATTCATCATTCCCAGGTTCAGCTTTTTTGTTTGTTTGGGGCTTGTATTCAAGCTCTCGTTACAGTAGGGAGATCTGAGAGGCAATGGGGTTTGCATTATGCAGTGAAGTCACTCAGACTTCAGATGATTTTGGACAGATGGAGGGAGGGGGTCTTTCTTTTCCCCTACAAATCAACCCTGGAATTTGCCTCCCTTCTGGCTGAGGCTGTAAGGTTTTAGAAAAAGAAACAGCAATTCTGCTTGCAAGAGGAATTTTGCGTGGTTGAGGAGCGGAGGGTAAAAGCGATCTTTCCCAAAAACGCATGTGTTCGCGCATGTGTTCGTTTCTCATTCTCCACCATTTCCTGAAAACAGGGCTTGGGGAAAAAGCACACACACATAACATTTTTCCATTAGCAGAGCAAGCGGGGGAAGGTAATGGGTTGGGGGGAGGGGGTGGTAATCAGAGATCTGCTTAGTCTTCATAGAAAGAAAAATGCCTGGGCGCCTGCTTTGCCATAAATTGCATCTGGTGGTTGGAGCTACAGCAAGTTATTAAAGCGACTGCATTAAAGTCATAATTCAGCAGGTCAGCAGCACGCTCTGCAACCCCTCCTCCATCATCCCTCCCAGCCCCATTTTCTGAAGGGACCGAACACCGGTGGCCAGAATCAGCGCCTGCTACCGCACTTGGTGGCTTTTTCCCCTGGGAGGGGAGAGAGAGGGGAGGAAGAGCAGGTGAGCTCACACTACTGAGGAAATTTGCTTTGCAGAGTCACGGGGAGATGGTGCTGCCCACCCAGGCCTGGCCATACAGGAGAAATCCCGCTTCCCAAATTTAGCCTTCCCCACACAGCAGCAGGGTGACTCCCAGGCTCCAGGTCCCCTCATGCTCTGCAAATCATTCTCCGGCTTCCTCGCTGGGCTGGGAGAGGCAGGGGGGGGAAAGCGAGATGTCAGCGTACCTCGGGGAGAGGGTTGAAGGCAGAGGAGTATACGCTGCTCATGCCCGATCAGACGGAGGGACGGGAATGGAAACTGCATCCCACAAACCCCAAGATGGACGCCAGAGCGGCTGGAGCAGGAGCTGTAAACAGCCAGCTTAGCAGAAAGCTCTCACTATCGAGGTCAGAAGCCGGCTCGGAGGAGGCAACATTTGTCTCACATTTTGTGTTAATGTATTTGAGCAGCTCCCTGCCTCACTGCTACAACGAAAGCTTCCTTCAGATAATAGCTTCCATTTCATTTTCCTTTATAAAAAAACCCAGGCACATACAACATTAGTGCTAAAAGGTTCAGAAGTCCCCAGCAGCTTTTCTGATAACAAGCTTGTGCACGTGTGATTAAAAAGAGACTTGTAGCGGAAGAACCCCACAAACCCCCAAACTAAAGGAAAAGCAGATTTTCACCTCATCGTCCCAGAATCCTCTAAAAGCAGTGATTTATTAAAAATCAAGATTTTTATTTTGAAGTGAATCACCTTGCAAAGATCCTTCTAAACATCCTCAAATGGGTAAGGTCACTGTGATTGGGGATTGGTCACTTTTTGTTGATGTGACCTATTTCTCCCGTTTCCAAGGGGACTGAAGTGCCCTGGAATCACCTTTGCACCCTCAGAAAGCACTCTGGGGCTCTTTTTTTACTGGCCTGGCTATGGGGAGCACAGCAGACCACAGGGTGCCTTCCTTTCTTCAGATGCTAAATGTTGTCTTAATGAATCTAAGGAGGAACACTGATGATGAAACTACTGAGATGACAAATAGGTGCATGAGGTCACCCAGCAATGCCAGCTGAAGAAAAATGCCAGGTTTTCAATGTATGTTCATGGATGTGAGCCTAGAAAACAGCACGGAAGAGGGAAAAAGCATGCACACTTCTATTCCCCTAGCAGCAAAGATTCCTTGCTTAAAACAGACATGCAAATGTGTATTTTTTCTGCAGATTACATGTGTTAGAGACACTCTGATTTTTCCTTCTGTTTTTCACTAGCGGTATAAATACGTACCTCGCAGAGACTTCAGCAGAACACTAGGGGATGGGTTTCTTCTGCTACCCAGGCTCCACAAAATTGTCACACAGCTCCCTTGATGCAAAGCCACACTTACACTCACAACTATGGAGAACGAGTAGAACATGCCACCGCCTTCTGGGTCAGGGTTTTTTATTCCCATTGAGATTTTATTATAGGCTTGCCATTCTCTGAGAATTAAATCCGCTGCTTGTCTACAGAACAGATAATGGCAGGGCAAGCTTCCCACATCACTGCCTCCTGCCAATGCGGCTCAGCCCTGACCTGGCTACCATTCATGACTGGACAGAGTAGAGTTCATTCTCCGTATCCCATTCATAGCCACTGGCCTTTGCAAACAAGGAGTAATTTAGAATCCAATTTGATTATTTTTTTCAGAAGAGAAACCAGCCAGTAAACCAAGCAGGAACTGAGCTGTGAGCCACTAAAATAATTTCGAATAGATTTCTTGTATACAATGTATTTGATTACTGGTAACCCAAGGAAAGTCAAGAATGAATAACACAGAATTAAAATGCGAGTGATCCCGTACCCACACGGAGCTGCTCCAAGCTTTGTGTGTGTGGCATTTGGCGGGGCCACTTTGGAAAGGAAGCACTCCTGTCACTGCAGCCTCACTCTCTAGCATTTACTACTGCAGTAGATTTTTGTAGCTGAGGTGACCTAAGCACGCAAGAAAAGTAAGCATGTCATGGGAGAGCTTGTATGGCTGAAAGCTCGTCTGTATTTTGCAAGACTAAAAAGTTGAAAAAAGATATTGCCTCTGCCTACAAACCTCGCCCCTCATAGCTTGCTCCTCATTCGTGTTTGCACTTCCAAGAATGCAGCAGTTCAGACAAGCGCTAGGCATTACAGCTGCGATTGCTGTATTTATTATTCCGGATACCACAGCAATGAGACAGACATTCCTATGTGAGGTCTACGATTTTCCCCCAAATGCGAGGATATTAGTCAAGCTCACATCACAACGTGAAAATAGTATTCCGCCGTATTTCCAGTGTTATTTCCAGCAACAAGGGGGCAGCAGGGAGCCTCGAGCAGACCTCGGAATCAGGCAAGAGCAGACGGGCTTCAGCTCCTTATTTCCAGCCTCCTTCGGGCAGTGATGGAGGAAAGCCCACTCCTTGAGGAGTGTGATACAGCCAAACCCCAGGAGAATACGTGGCCTCTTACTGTGTTTCTCACACAGACGGACTGGGAGTGTCCTGCTAGGTCTCTTCAGTATCTCTCATACTCACTTCTAAAAAATCTTGACAGTACAAATCATCTTTCTTCATTTAGCCTTTATGCTGTTTCAGTGGACTCGAACAGGACAAGCCAGGCTCCTCAGGATTTAGATTGTCAAGATGTCAGTTGCTGATCTTTCATATATAGAAATTTACTTTGCAAATGTACTGGGTCTCACAATTCAAGTGGGTTTTGGGGTAGAAACCACCATTTAAACCTGCAGGTGCACCTGCACCAGTGGGACGGAAGAACCACGAATGTAATTTCATTTTCTACAGGATTCACCACAGGGAGTATCCCTAGCAAATTCTCACCCCTCTGGCTGTAGGGGTGCTGGCTGTCCGCCTTCCTTGCAGCCAGGTGTACAGAAATCCATCCATGGCCATCCCTCTATGTCCTCCCCTGAAATGCCACACGGAGAAACTACTTGCGAAATGTCCCTGGCGTTTTGGAAACATTTAGTGTGTACAGCTGCAAAAAAAACTACTTGCGGGGGCATTACAGACATGCTTGGGAAATGCACAAATGAAAGGCAGCATGTGTTTATTCCTACTGTTCAGACAAAAATGTAGAGTAATATTCGAGAAGAAATTTGAGGGCAGCTCCGCTACAGTTTAGGCAGATTGAGAGCTGCTCTCCTTCCCTGCAACAGGGCTTCTCACTAAATCACAGCAGCTGTCCCTCCAGCGCCAGCAGCAGCCGGGAACACAAGGAACCATTTTTTCTCTCTTTCCAACGCGGAAGCAACACAGGAAAGTCACAGAGCAGCACTGAGTCAGGGCTCTGCGGCACAGTAAATTTCTGAGGCTGCCTGGTATTCTAGGCACATCCTTACGGCAATAAACTCCTCAGCATCATATCCCAGTCAGGAAAGAATCTGGAGCAGCTAAAAATACAGCCCCTGCATCTCAAAAGCCTGCACACAGCAAACTGCTGCCTGTGACCTCCGCACCCTCCTCTCCCAGCACACACACCCAAGGCAGGTGGTGATCAGCCTCAGCCCTCAAGGCAAGGATGAGAGAGAGCAGTATATGTGGTGACCGGTGTTACACACAAACTTCGGATTAAACCTGGGCGTCTGGTAAGAAGGCACATTTCTCTGTGCCTGGCATGTGAGAAAAGACAGGTGAGGTCTGCATTGCCTTGGTGTTTGAGGGGTGATTATTTCTCATTTTGCTTTGCGTAGTGAAACACCCCAAAGATTCTGGCATTAGCAGGCACTATAAATCTCGAGGACACCACAGCTGTGACTGGATTATTTATAGCTCTGCTTTTACATTACCAGCTCCAAAACATCACACAAAGAGGAAGGTAATGAAATCTCCACCTCTCCAGCCGTTGCTCTCTAATCTGAAACGGCATTTCCAGGAGCCATTTTCACTCAACCAGGGAGTCTAGGAACAAACACGTTCTCACCCTCCCACTCACTGTCAGACAGCTCCACAACTGGCACACACGTACACAATCACACACACATTTATTCTCTGCATTTCTCACCGAGAGATACAAAAAGTCTCATGCATTTGCAGTTTATCACATGCAAACATACACATCTCTCCCCTTTCAGTCACGCAAATACACAACCGCAAACGCATTCTGGGTTAAATTCTATTTTCACTTATGCTATGCAAATATCAAAGCTGAATACTTCCATTAAGATAACAGATTTACAACTGTGTAACTGAGATCAGAATATGGTGCTGACTCTCTCATACATAAATTTCCATAGTTGCTCCTGAATTTGTCTTTTTCCTCAGCCGCCTCTCTGTGCATTAATCATTCAACATTTAAATCAGCCATCCACTTGCTTCTTTTTGCTTTGTCAATGAAAATTGTTCAGCATTAATTATAAAACTCATTCTCTACTGAGGTTTTCTTGGCTTTTTTTCATTAGTGGGTGGAAGTGTCAATTTACAGTCATCTTGTTCTGTCTTCAAAAATACCCTCTGTACCAGCTATACCGCAGAACACATTCTCTGTGTGAGAGCGCCTGTGAATGTGTGTGCGAGCCTGTGAACGTGTGAGCTTGTGAATGTATATGCAAGATTGGGAATGCATGTGCATACATGTGCATATGTAGAAAAGATATGGAGATTGTGTTTGAATTAGAAAGGCTAAACGTTTCTCAGGCTCTATTTTACAGTTGGAATTTTAACCACTTTCTGAATCTAAAGATTTCCATCCTAGTGATACAGACGATTTCAGGTTACAAAGCAAAGAGTTTATGGAAACTGCAAATGTGTTCTAAATTGAGTATCTTTGGCAACAACAATACAATACAGATCTAATTTTACATAGTGGTAAAACCTCTCCAGATTTGCTGCCATATTTTATAATCAAAAGGATTGGACATTTCTGGTTCACCACCCTGTGCAATCCTGCAGTACAATCCCAATGTGAGTACCGCAGTGCACATGGTAAGATAATAAACCAGTATGCAGTAGCCAACAGCACATCACAAGGCAATAAAACACAAAGGCTAGGGGATTTGGTTTAAATGAGAAATATTTTAGTGCATGGACTGAATACAGTAAGGCGGAGGCTGACTAAACATGTCTTTGCAGGTATGATTTTCACAATTGTGAATGTTTTACTCCGTTACTACAAAGCAGAAACTACACCAGCGTTTCCAATCTTTTCATTATGCTGGGATGCTGCAACCTATATTTAACCCAAGGGGAGGGATGTACTCAAGAAACAATTCTCTCCTTGGCAATCATTTCTCTTACAAGTTATATTATATAGAAACGTTAGACCGCTTTAGCTGCCAACCAGGGATTACAAAGGGGGGGGGGGGGGCGGGCAACCAGGGGAAAGCTGTATCTCTCTGCAAAAGTGTATTGTGAACCAACATAAGATCTGAGTCAAGAAACTAAAGTAATCTCCAAGGCAACAACAAAAAGATGAGCAATGCAAATTCTTTTTCCCTTCTGGGATTCTGGTACAAGTTTTTCCCGTCCTAGTACAGTTAAGGTGCCATCCCCTCCATGCTTTGTGGAAAGCAACGGTTCAGGTAACCGGGTATGTGATATGCCGACTCTCTGTGCTTCCCCTGGGTCTGAATTCTGTCTGGGCTGGTGGCCACTGAAATACAGCGCCTGTTCTGTATGCTCTGCACTGCTGAGATGGACTTACAGTTTCAGTTCAGTTTCACTGAACTGCTGCCCACCACAAACCCCTGCATTGCAACAGGCAGTGATTGCCTCAATTGCAGAAAACACCCAAAGTAAAACACTCAGAAAAGAGATCAAGAATGGAATCAATCTTGAACACTAAACTGGGGAGGAAAGGGAAGCTGTCAAGAGGAGGAAGTTAATATTACCCAAGCTATATACATTCTGTGAAAAACAAGAAACCTTCAATCTCCAAGACTATCAGGCAGTGCTTTTCACTCCTACTGAAAAATTGGAAAATAGAAAGTGTCTTTTTACTCTATGATGGAATGAAAGTAAGTAGAAATAACGGTATTTAGTCAAATAACAGAGCACCTCTCCAATCTAACAGAAGTTGTGCTTTAGCTAAACACTCTGAGAGTGAGCTGGGAATACAGCCCAGGGTTTGGGTTTATTTATTTTGTACAGAGCTCTGCATGTGCTACTCTGATGAGGTTAACACACAAACAAAGAGGCAAGACACTCAGTTAGTCAAGCAGTGCTCTTTCTCCCACTGATAGAAAAAGGTAAGTTTGATTCTCATTTACATCAAAACCATTTTGTACGCCTGGGAGCAAAAAAAGAGGAGCTCAAAGTCAAGTCTGCATTAGGGAGCACTTCTCTGGGGAAGGTAACGTGGGAAAGCATTACAAATGTAGTCAGAGTTTATACAGGTGAGCCATGCTTCTGCCGTATCAGGAGCAGGCTCGCTGGGTGAGGAGACTAAAGGAGCTGTGGCACCGGCTCTCCCATGGCTCCCCACGCAGAGCACAGGCTTCCAGTCACATCATGCAAAAGTGCTTTTCAACCCTCCTTACCTTCCCCTCCCCGCCTGCCGCTGTACCTTCCTATGGAAAGTAAAATTTACTCCAGCTTGTCTCCCTTTCTCAAGTAAAATAACCTATTCCAAGAAAAGCACGGGTTTGCCATTATAAACACATTGACACCTGAAATTCTTACTAGCAAAGCTATGCTGGTCAGAAATCATCTGATATCATACTCATGTCAGCAGGGCTGTGACAAACCTGCCCTTAAATGGACAGAAAGGTATTTTGTGCCAAATTCTAATTTACACCCATTAGTCTTTACAGTTCTTGCCAGTGTGAAGGAACCTTGGAAGGAGCATTTACCATACCTGTTTTGACCCTGCTTGCACTTCATACTAATGTGAATGAGAATTTGGAACTGTGAGTCCATATGTGCCTCCAAATTGCTTGCAATTTTTCTACATGCTTATTTTAGTAGTATTTGTCACCCATGTGTATGCAAATAAAGCTTGCAGAGGAGTTCTGAGTAATAGGGAGAAAAGAGCCTACCACTGTTTATTAGACTACAGCTGATGCCACAGTGAAAAATGCTATTGGTAATTTTAGTTCCCATCCTCAGGGACACTTCCTGCCCTTCCACATCATTACAAAAACTGCTGGTGACAACGCATCCGATCCCAGTACTGAGAGCTCCTCACAGAGACCATAACAAAACAGGATCTTGAGCCTGATTTTTTCTTTTTCTGCTAATCTTCCAGGTCCAGATCTTCCTTCTCTTCCAGATCAGAGGTGAAACACATGACATGGCAGAACAAATGAAGCTTTTCTATCCCTTGCCCATGGTCTCCTTCTCCTAAGGTCACATAACTCCATTCACGAGAACTGTCAGTCCAATTCCTTTCATAGCCATGAAATTATCTGAAAGGATTTTTAATGCACTTAGATTTTAGTATTGGATTTTTACACTTTTCATCTTAGGTTTCATTGTCTGTTAAACCACCTTAGACTTCGAAAGTCACATTTCCTTCTGAGTGATTCTGTCTTTTTCCACTTGGCAAGTGTCACAGTTTTCTGTGATTTTCTTATGGCATTTAAAGCAACAGGATGCCTTTTATCTCTCTGGGCATTCACATATTGCTCATTTCTCTAGAAAAATGCACAGCTCCAGGGTTACTGCCCCTGCAAAATCATCCAAAGAAGCCCACCTACTTCATCTGACCTCCAAAACTGGTGACAAATTTTGCTTTTTCCTTAAGTGAAAATTCTGAGTGATTCAGATACATAGATTCAAGTTTTTAGCCACTCTACATATTAGGGATATACTAAATTTGAATGAAATCATTTGCACATGTGCAACCTATATTTATGCATGCAAATCAGGCAATTAGGTACAAAATTACCTGATTTGCATACATAATGCTAGAACCGAGCAAGTAACATACAACAAAAACATATTCTATTAATATTATTTTCTTCTGTTCTGAAATTAGCTGCAACTGGATTAGGAAATACTCAAGATTTTCATCACTCAAAATGATTAGTCTGTTTGATGAACATTTCTAGGTCTACTGATGTACTGGCTAATTACATATATCAAATGATATCGATTTTGTACCATGTTTGGTAACTTGCCATGAATTTTACAATAAAATGTGCAATTCCACCTTTTTCACATTTAGAATTTGACTTAAAATTCATTTGCACAAATAAATCTTGAGTGCATGAATATTAAAGCATCGCAACACAGGTGCCCCAAAAATTTGCTTTTGAATTCAAATATTAATTGAATTTTTTTTGCTGTTTGTGCAATCCAGCTGCATTTCTGTGCCTACAAATATGGAGCTGCTGTAAAAGCAGCTGCATAAGTAGAGAAAGAAGCCAGTGAAAACAGAGTCTGTGGAGTCTGGAGGATATTTCCTACAGGACTGCAGTTGTAAGCAGACAGGTCACACCTCATAGATAATGAAACAAGAAGTTTTCCCTTGGCACAGTAACGCCACAGGGGCTGCCTTACTGGAAGGTAAGTGCATACCCTGGGAGGGCTCTGGTGACACCCTTGACCCTGACCTCTCCTCTCCAGTGGCCCTCTCTGCTTCCAACTGCCTCGCTGCTCTGCACATGTACCAACACACTTCTTTTGGTTTGCTTCCCCTTGCTGTGCTCTGTCTTGCTCAGAAGGCAAATTCCTCAGGCACAGACCTGTCCTATTTGTCTACAAAGTCTTATGCATACTAAGGGGCTTTAGTTGTAGAATAAATATACAATAACTGTGGTGCGGAGACGTTTTTGCATGTCTCTAACTGTTCTCATGGGCTTATCTCCAAACCCCTTTAAGCGGCTCATTATCATTTTTAAGATGGGGTCACCAATACTCTTTCAGATACGGGCAGATCTTTGGTTCCTGTAATGGCAGTACAAAGCTCCACATAACATTCAGCATTTCGTTGCTCATGCATCCTGCTGTTGCTTTCTGATCAAAGATGCCCATTTTACAGAGGTGAGCTTCCAGTAAGTTATCCAGTGGCAATCAGGTTTACTCGGGTACCTTTAATTTAAAACTAGACAAAATGCTGAGGAAAATGGTTCCTCACAGTGTGCACAACTTCATAGGCCATAAAATTCACCTGGTACTATCATCTGGCTCATTCACCTATCACCAGTATGCCGGGTCCTACTGGTTTGATTTTTTTATGCTCAAGCAGCACTTTCAAACTTGTCAACGTCCCCTCTTGTTCTTTCTCCTTTAGTATTTAAATTGTAAGCATTTCTGAAAAGATCACGTCTTTGTCTTCTAAAAACTATGTTGCACATCTTTGGCTGTGTCCTGGTTTCAGCTGGGATAGAATTGATCTTCTTTCTAGTAGCTGCTGTATTTTGGATTTAGTGTAAAAATAATACTGATAATACATATTGGTTTAGTTGTTGCTAAGTAAGTGATGTTTACTGAAAAAGTCAAGGACTTTTTCAGCTTCCCATAGAAGCTGAGAGGGAGCACAGACAGGACAAGCTGGCCACAGGAACATTCCATACCATAGACGTCATGCTTGGTATATAAGAGGGGCTGGCTGGGGGGCAGGAATCGGCAATCACTGTTCGGGACGGGCTGGGCAACTGATCATTGGGTGGTGAGAGCGACTTGTGTTGTATCGCTTTATTTTGTATATTCTTTTACCATTATCATCATCATCATCATCATCATCATCATCATCATCATCATCATCATCATCATCATCCACTTCTGTTACTTTCTATTAAACTCTCTTTATCTCAACCCACGAGTTTTGGTATTTCCCCTCCTTTTCTTCCTCTTCTCCCTACCCTCGTGGGGTTGTGTGTGTGTGTGTGAGTGAGCAAGTGAGTGTGTTATCCTAGTTGCCAACTGGGGTTCAACCACAACAGGCTGATACAAGAAAATAATAATAAAGACCATCAAGATAAATGACAAGATCCACATTTAAGAGCCGTCATCATGTGACAACCTTGCTGTTGATTATCTATTGCCTCTCATTTCAGGAACTTCTCACTGAATAAGAATTCATGGACGAATTGGCAATGAGGGACTCTTCACCTCAAGACCTATTGGTCAACTGTCTTTATTTTATTTCCAATGCCTTTGCTACTCTGCAAAGTTTTGCTTCTCATAACTATGCAACCATTTGGCTCTTATTTGTCTGTCCATCAAAACAACTTCAGAGCATCTCCCAAGCATTTAAAACCAGAAAACTCAGTGTGTCTCCCTCTCTTTTTCATCCCCGCCTGCTGAAGGATAGAGCTTGTCTAGTTTTCCATTCTTGCCTTTGCCTCTGGCACTTGTTCTTACTTCATCCTCTATTTCAGGCTAAGGGTCTCTAGATCTCCTTGACACATGTCCCAAAAGAGGTACATTACCATTTCTTGATCTTTCCTGACAGCAACCATCCCTTCCCACACTCAGCAATTTCATTTCTACAAGGAAATATATACAGTAGCAAGTCAGCACCACCTTTGTAAGCTCAAGAATTTGTAAGAGGCACTGGAAAGCCATGCAGGCCAAGAATGTAAGTGTATCTGTAAGTGATATGTATTTCTAGCTATGGAGGTAAAAAACAGTAGTTCTTCCATCCCAGGTAAGGTGTACATCATTCTAATCCTAACATCTATCACACTTCTGAATAAACAATGATACTTAGAAAGGACTCAGGGCCTTTAATTGTTCATGTTCGTCACATATATCTAGTTTCACCTCACAAATTCCCAAAGAGGAAAAAAGCATTTTGTTGGAGATGCTATGCTTATACCATATACAAAGCTTCCTTGATGTATTTGCAAACAAATTGCTAAGTGTAACCTGCCTCTCTAAGGACCCACGGACCTGGAGCAAACCAGCTGTGCAAGGTTATCGGACCCAGCAGGGAAGAAGCCAGAGGAATTACAGAAAGGAGTTAGTAGTGGGAGTAAATTAAATGGGTGAGTCTGTGCGGTTTGCCTTGCTGTGGCAAACAGGCCCTTATAGCTACGTCCTCAAAGGGGGACAATCTGCTGACTGAATGGACTTGGGACCCTGAGACAGAATAATCCTTGAGGAAAGTAAACCAAAAGCTTGTGCACCATGAAGCACGTTGACAGGCAAATAGACTGTATCACGAAGAGAAAACTAAAGCAGCTCCCTAAAAGATACTGGCAAAACCAATAGGCAGATACATCTCAATGGATTCTTCTGTTGTGAGGGGGAAAGACAGAAATGTTGTGTATCTACTGCTGAAAAACCAGAATCAGACCAGGCGCTCCTCCTGCAGAGTCAACAAAAGCAAGAACTGCAGTTTGCACCTCAGCAGGAGAGATTGCTGCAATGTATGCTGACATGGGGCCTGGGGAGTACTGCTGGACTGGCCGAAGGTAGTTTGGGCCAACTTAGCTCTGTGCTGATGGAGCTAAAACATTACCTCCAGATGCCCATCTGCATCCCCGAATGCCCAGTGCTGCTGGTGTGAAGGGTTAAAATTCAGTAGCTACAGAACACCTCCCCAGTAAGAAGGGGCCATGCAGCATAGAGTGTTGAGCTGTTTGGCTTTTGTTCTGGCCGGGCTGAGATTGGCTCCAGAGGTAATACTGTCACTGCATCTGGGCTGCATTACATTCATGAGGAATGCGCTCATTTATAGTGATCAAACAGCAAGGGAACATCACTACCTGTATGTTCAGAGATGAGAATGGTAGCTTTGGAATGACATCCGCAGGGTCTGCAACTAGTGCTTAAACTGATTGCCACTCTGGGCACTCCTCTGCAAGTAACATGATGGAGGAAATAGAGGTGGAGGGAATGAATTTGTGTGACAGACTACAGCATTCTGCTACAAAAGGCAAGGAAGACTTGTAGCTTGCTGAAAAGCTTTGGAAGAATTATTAGTCCTACATCAGCTTACAGAAGGTCCTCCTGAGAGCAGGGAAACTCCAGCAATATGCAGCTGGCATGCAAACTTGTGCACATGAAGGGATTGTTCACTGGAGCGTATATAGATATGTGCACAGCATATATGGATATACGTCATGTGCCATTTCAGCCATGGGTGGAGGTCTCTGTTCACGACTGCAGCTTCCTGCATCAGGCAGCCAGAGAAAGTCGAGTAGCAAGTGAGAGGTAAAATGTTGAATTGAGACCAAATAGTCTCAAATTGTGTGAGAACTTCACTGTTGCCCAAATGAAAAATCAAGAGAAGTCTGGTGACTACATTGTCAGGCTTCCTTAGACTACAACAGCCAAAAAGGCTTAAGCAGCTTAGTAAAAAGTGCTACCCAGGCCCAGACATCTTTAAGTATCAAGGAAAACTGGTGTATCAGTATGCAGACTTGACAACCCTGAGATGAAACATCACTGAGAAGTCTGTGTGGTAATGAGATAGGTCCCCATCAAACCATAGAACTAGCTTGGACAAGACCCTGAGGGTAATCGTGTGTGTGCTGCTAAAGACTGATCCCTTAAATGCTCACAGCGCTAGGAAGGAATCAGGTGACTCTACAAACAGCTCATCTGAGGAGGAAATTGTGTGGAGCAGGTGACAGCCTACAGTTCCCACAGACTTGGACTGAGATATGAGCACAAAGGGCCTGCTTTGAGCAGAGAAATAACCTTCCTCTGGTCTGGTCCCTTGGTTCTAAGGTTTGAAGAACTTGTACTGGCTCTAAGCACTTGCCATCTTTTCTGGGCTGGAGGACAGACCTGATGGCTATACAAGTGCTGGGCAAATGAGAAAGGATACAACTGTATTTACAGGCTCTGTGCTGGGAGGATTTTTTTCCTTAAAATATTAGAAATCTTTAATTTTATGTAACTCCTTATTTGCAACAGTGGGAAGGAAATGTGTGTGTGGGGGGTTAAGTGACTTTAACCTGATGTTGTTTTCAACAAAGTGCTATTAACAACTCTTATTGTTATACAGTTCTATAGAGTTATGTTGTAATTAATTTCCATAGCAGTGTGATCGTGTCATATATTACGGATTGTAACTCAGAGGGAGAGGGTATGGGAAAAGCACGGAGTGAAGACTACAGAGCAAAACCTGTCCTGATTATTACTTGAATCTTGAATGTTCTTATTAGTCCAATTTGTTTAAACAGTGTTTATTTGCAGGTAATGTTGAGGATCCAGACAGGCTGCACCTGCCTCCCCAGGCATGCTCAAACACAGCCTGGGATTGCACATCTTCAAGGGAGAGCAGGGTGGGGTTCCTTCAAATGACAGAACCTTCTGCGAGGAGGAAGTTTCAAGCTGTAACTTGCAAAATATGTGCAACACACTACTGTAAAAATCCAGCCATCAGGACAAGGAAGATCTAGGCAGAAAGCTGCAACTAATAATGCAAAAAGCCGATAGGAGCTGCTCTTGGTATTAAGCATGTGCAGTGCAGTGCTCAAGAAATGCTGTCATCTAGCATGGAGAAAGACAGGTACACAAGAGCATGAGAATTTCTGCATCATTTCCTGGTACTTAACTGTCACACAAGCCACTAGACATCCTATCAAGGATGCTGACTAATGAATCTATCTTAGGCTGCAGGTCCTTGTTAGCACAACATAACTAGATGTCCACGGATCACACAACTGATCCTATCCCTGATGGCTGTACCTCTCGTTGCCTCCCCTCCAGCAGAAATGATGCAATGAGCACAGCTGAATGAGTACAGTTGGATGAACAGAAGAGTTGACTGCCGGGGGGGGGGGGGGGAACCACTCAAAACCACAGCAAATGTTTGCCAAAAATGAGTATGTATACTTACCAAGGTACAGCTCTGGAAAGGCTGCATCCTTTTGATAAGATACATGGCATAATCTTTCACTGAAGGAGGTGTGATAAAATAGATGCACCAACTGGCCTTTCTTATCAATGCACTCTGAGTTCTTCAAGGAGGAATTATCTTTCCATGGAACAGGGAGTCAAGCACATCAACAACACTGAGCAAGTAATAAAAAATATTCCAAAATTTACTGCTGCAGGAAGACAAGAGCTCTTTCAGTTGTTTTAATCCTAGATGTTTTGTACCTTCTCTTTTTATTTTACAGAAATAATTTACAGACACTGAGGAAGAGAGTTCTAAGGGAATATGTCTAGCACATCAAGATAGATCAAATAAGCCTGCAACATCTTCAAGTCAGTGGCCTATATTTTTCAGTAGCAGACCAGATATTCAGGCTTCCCACTCCCTCATTCTGCCCCTAGCTCCAACAAAAATCAAACCTACAAAAGCGCGTTTTCCTTACCCCAACTGTGTGCCAGCCTGAACATGTTCAAATGAAAACCTGGGCTACGCTATGATCTTGTCTCTTGTTACCGTGATGTGTGCAGTGAAGAGTAAGATTGCCTCAGATAGGTCCGGAATACAGCAATTCAAAGCAACCCCCTCCTGTCTTTGATTTGGATGTGCTATGCTTTCCATCATAGCCAAAGGGGAGCTCCTACCTCTGACACACAGGTATGCACTCTCCTTCACCCCAGCCCTTGGTATGTTGCATCAGCAAGAACGACAACAGCCTCTAGCCTTGGAGCTATCTGAGCGAAGGACACAGGCTACAGGCAAATGGCCTGGCCCTGAACATTGTTGTTCCCTAACACCTGTGTCATACAAGCGCCCTTGAGTTCTGCTGTACACAGTCGTTATAACAACATGCTTTTATCCCAGAGGAAGGGAGACTAGCAGTTGGGGCAGTAACCAAAGGCCACAGTCTCCCTCATTCTGATAGGCGTTTGCCATGTGACTTTGGCTAAAACACTTCAGATTACCCATCTGGAAAACGGATAAACTAACACAGTGACTTGAGGAGTAACTTCACCCTTTCCTGGGTGCAGTCCTCAATTACGGTTAGCAACATCCCAGCCAGCTTTGCATAAAAAGCACTTACGGAAGGGCAAAACGCTGTTTTGGCTTCAAACAGCTGTGGGGCTGCTCCCCTCAGCGGAAGCCCCCAGCCCCTAGCCAGTCTTCGGCGGCCCAGAGGCAGAAGCAGGCTGCTAAATCAGTGGTCTGCCTGAGGAGCGAGCGGAGGCTTGCAGCAGCATGGCTGCTTTCTCTGCACATTCCTCTGGTGACGCTGCTTATTACCCAGCATGCAGATAACCCTGAGTCAAGGCTTTGGTATGAGTGGCGCTGCCAGGAGCTGCGTGCTCGGAATAGAGAGTTACAGTTTAAACCGAGGTGAAGCGCCGTCCCCAGCCAGCTGCACCCTGCCTGCCTCCCCTCCTCGGCTGGAGCCAGCCACCCCTTCACCTATTTGCAGAAAAGGAGCTTTCCAGTCCCTCCCCTCCACCCCACCGCTCACCCAGGGATCATTCCCATTGAGAAGCTCTCAGCCTAATAGTAATCCCGACGAATTTAGCTGCTGCTAATAAATCCCACCCCTCTGCCCCTCCCAACCTGCCTCCATGCAAATCCATTTGTAGGTTACTTGAACAATAGCGGAGCTGTAATCAGCCCTCCCCTCTGGCAGCCTGCAGGGAGGGAGGGGAGGAGGATGATGACAGTGGGGAATTCTGCTCGGCTCCTTGAAGCTGCACAGACATGTTTCATGTCCCCATTCCCATCCCCTGCGCAGAGGCAGGCAGGCAGGCGGGGGATCACATGGCCGTCTAGCCCTGGCCCAGGCCAGCGGCAATGACATGCCATGGCACTCCGGTGCCCCGTCCATGGCCCGGCCCAGCCTGGTTCGGTTCAGCTCGGTTCGGTCTGGTTCGCTGCCTCCCAGTCCCTGCCTGAGCTGCCACACCGCAGCTGTGACAAGCCACTCTGGGCTTCGGTGGGGTTGCCAGGCTCTGCCTTCACTCACTGAACAAAGCAAAGGGCCTTCGCGCTGGCCAGAAAATAGAGGAAAAGACCCCAGTGAAGCAGGCTCAGGGGAGCCGGTCGCCCTGGCACACGCCGTACTGCTGGGAAAGCAGTGCCAGCCAGAAAGAATGTGGCAGCTCCCCATTATACCTCTCTTTGGGGACAAGGAAAAAACACAGTCTTCTCGCTGTTAAAGCCAATAGGTGTGGGAAGGGGGTGGTTTCTTGAAAATAAGTTGCTATTTGACAGCAGCTCCTATCTTTGAGGTTTCTTTGCAAAGGGTCATAAAAGCAGCAGCGAGTGCATATGGCCGTGCAGGGCTATGGGGGGAGGGCTGTGAGCGGATGCCAAATCAGCTGAAACCTAAGAAGCTTGACCTTCCTCACCTCCACCCCTGCTCCCACCGCCTCCAAATAACCTTACAAGGGCGCATTGGGAAGGCAAAGGCACACAGCAGCGAGGGGAATGCAATCTCAGCCCAGCAGCAAGCAGAGCCGTGTGTCGGGGAAGGGGGGAGAGAGAAGGACACTTCAGGGTAGCTGCAGCCACTGTCAGCAATGCACACTGATACCAGCAAGGTTCATTTCGTCGAGTCAGGCACAGGAGTCAGACTGTGCAATCTTGAACCTACCTAGCTCCAAGTAGCTCAGCCAGTCCAACCAGTCAGAGACCGCACTGGCCAGACAGACTGGTGATGAGCATCCTCCCCCTCCCATTCACATGTCTAACTGCTCCCTTCTGCTTTTCACTCTACAGTTCCTTGAATGGCTGAAAGAGAGTGGGTTTGCTATCAGAAACTTGAAATGACATGTAATCTCCCGTGTTTCTTCTCACAGAGGTAGGTGAGCCTGTTCCCAGGGAGAAGAGCCGGGTTCCTGCAGAGCCTCCCAGTCAGGGCCAGCAGCATGGGGCTGGGCTGCCCTATGGCAAACACGTGGAAGAAGATGTTCGGCTGGCTCATCAGAGGAGCCCAGTAGTAGCCTTGCTCAGTGCACACACACCTAATCCTTCTTTTAAGACATACACCAGGGAAAAAAAACTTGTCTGCAGTTCTTTTCACATCACCCCATCAGCAGAGGCATTCCCCTTCCCAGTCTGCATTACAGATTTTAAGGCAGGGGCTGAAAGAACAAATGCTCAGTACACAGTTTTCAGACAGTTTGAAAATAAACCCAGCAGTGCCTATTTCTATACCGGAGGGTATAACTATGCCCTCTGTGTCTTCCAGGGGATGGTTGTAAGGACAACTATGTAGGTACAGAGCTATGTTTTGGGTAGAAAATGCATGCTGGAATGGATTCTGATGGCTGAACGCCAAGGGGGAAGCTGTTCTGCTTCAAGAATAGCCTTACAAGAGTCAGCATTACAGTGACAGTTCAGTACTCTGCTGCAAATCTACAGGATGTGTCACTTTGGCAGAGAAAGAGGCTGCTAATGCACAACACAAACCATCCTACTATGAATGGAGAATGGCTGCATACCACAAAAAAAGAAAATGGCAAGACCTAGGGAAGAGGGAAACTGCAAAGTGACTACTGCATAGTAAGCTGTGAACCTGAGAGCTCTGAGGAGACAAAGCCCTTTCCCTTGAGGGGAAGGAAAACTCAGCTTGCAAGACGCATAAAGAAGCAAAGACAACCTTTTTTCCAGCGACTGCTGCAGCTCTGCAAAGCTATGCTGGCAGACAGCCTATTTGAAGAGATTGCAGTTTCAAAACAATGTTAGTCCTGACTAGTTTGGACCTCAAATGTTAAAGGGGAAGGAGAGGGAAGAGCATGCTCATATGCAACATTGCTGAGCAAATAAAAAAAAAAAAAGTAGGTTTGTACTAAATGACACCAGTTAGTATTGCTGAACTTGAGCTCCTGATGAAACTGTGTAGTATTTCCCCCAAACGGACATGGCATCTCTTCACTGCACAAACACTTCCATCTCCAACTCACACAGCACTGCCAACACTTAAAAAACAAACATCCAGTGACACACATGTTCTAACCCATTTCTTAGAAAATAGGCTACAAGGCTATTAAAAGAAATGTCGAGAATAATCTAACTGGAAAAAAAAACAACAACCCAACCAAAAAACACCCAACCAAAAAAACCCAACAACCCTCCTTGGGAAAATAAACCATTTAAATACTTCCCCATTACAAGAAGGAATGAGAGCACAACAAATGACCACCTGGACAAATAAATTCACTTACATGATTTATTCAAGCAAAGATTGGGCTTTACCTTAAACAACTGCCAAATATGGGGGAGGGGAGCATTACTGTAAAATACAGAAATCGGCTGAATCTCTGGACGTGAGACTCGTTCAGCAGCTCCCTTTTCCTCCTCCTCGAAAAAAGGTTACAGCTAGTTTGTCAGCTGTGGACTTCTCCAGAAAGAGAAGAACCTATGGAGTGGGTTCAAAGAAATGCTGGCTAATATGCCCAGACTGGCTGCTTAATGAGCCAGAGTAAAAGATCACATGGTTACAAAAAACCTCCATACAACAAATGCCCCGTAGCCACGGTTAACTTTAATTAACTGCAGTATTACAAATCACTTCAAGCTTATTTTCCACCTATGTCTACTGCCCCTTACCTTTCCTTTGCTTGCTAGAAATCAAATTGATGAGTATCATAAGTGGGCTTATGCTTCCAAAATTCTGACTGATAAGAGCTTTTCAAGAATGCTCTGCAATTAAAGAAATCCACCAAACCGGGCTCTTTCTATCTCCAACTGCTGATGACTGATTTCAAGATTACAGGAGTGGCTCTGTTTATATAAATCAGGGTATTCACGCTTGTGTGACATAATTAAATGTTGAATAGCCAGTAGTTTTTCTCTCTTAATGGCAGCTGCAATTCACACATGAATATTACTTCTCTCCTCGTTAGGTTTAAACTCGAATTTCATCCATGTGTACAATTTTTTTTCTCTGTCAGCCATAAGCTCACAATGTCAGTCCCCCTATCTCATGATTCAGAAACAAACTGCTGTGTGGGAACTGCACGCTTAGAAATAATTGAAAATAGGATCAATACAAATCTATACTCCAAAAAATGTATAGGTTGTATTCCATAATTAACTCAAAATATATAGGTTGTATCTAATAATTAACACAAAACATTGTTTTTCTGCATTATCCCCTCCTATTCACTGCATAAGAACACTACGTTCTGAGATTGTTAAGCACCAATATGTCACTTGGCAGAAAAAAACCAAACATATATACACAGAAAGTCATTGTCTGAAATCACAGTTATAGTGATGCCAAAGACTGAATCTCAAAACACACACCCCCCAAGCACACACAAAATAGCTGGAGTATGTACCTACACAAGAGAGCAAAGATCCGTATGCAACACTAAGCATATAGTCTTAAGGCTTCTACAATCCTTTCCACCAAGAATACAAATGAAAAATGTCTTAAGAGCAAGCAGATATAAAATGCCATCCCAACTTTTAAAAAGTACCTCTCTATACAATTATGGAGTTTGGGGATCCTTAATATTCAGTAAAACTCAGAGCTCATAACCTATGACACTGTTGCATTTGGAACAGCTCTGTGTTCTGGTGGTTGAACTGCAAAGGGTTTCTGCAGTGCTGCTGTTTTTGTTTCGGGTTTTCCCTCCTTCCTCAGTTTGCCTCACTGGAAAGGACAAAGTTCACATTAGGTTTGTTTGCATTTTCTAGCTAGTGTGAGGCCTGTGTATTTACTTTGCCTGTTGATCACCTAACAGGTATTGCACTGCTCCTCGTTCTCCAGAAAATGCCAGTGTCACATAAAATAGTTAATTATACAAAGAACCACAAATGATCGTTGCCCAAAGGAAAGCATTTCACTTCAGTGCTTTAAGGAAGCTTCCTCACCTGAAAACACAACACAGCACCTGAACTGTTCACCAACTCAGTCATGAAAAATCATTGCCTAAATGGGGTAGCTACCCACCAGCTCCAACACCAACTGGAGAAGCTGTTATTTTTCGCTACCCGTTTTTGCACTGTGCTCAACTACAGTCCTGCCTTACCAAGAATCTACGGCTAATGCCGAGCTTTGACAACCACTCTTAAAAATCAACTAAAATTATTAACCACGTGATGCTGTGGTGTTTTTTTTTTTTTTTTTTGTGAAAGAGAGCTTCGTTTCAAATCTCAATTCTTATTAAATGGCGCAGGCAATTGATGCATCCTGTATCGCAAGCACTGTTTGCAGCTGGAGAGCTGGGGGGGGGGAGAAGGGAGGAGGAAATGAGATGCAGAAACAGTAAATAGAAAATGCTTAGTCAGCAACTGTTACTGCAACATTAAAGGTGAAATGTAAATAGGCACAGTGCCAAGATTTAGGTAAGTTTGATAACACTATCAACATCATCATCTTACTACATATATGTGAAAATGTGCGTACAAGTGCCACAATTATCACAACGAACTGCAGGCTCTTGGTATAATGGAGACTTTTAAAGAGGCAACATGGCTTACGCATGCTGCCTAAGCTCTGACAAAAATAAAACTTGCTACTCGACAAGTATTAATATCAATTGAATTTATTACAATTTACTAAGCTCCAAGGCACATTACAGTGTTCTGTTAACTACAGAAATGTATAAAGGACAAACAGAGCGTGTTTTTCATGTACAGCATTTTGCTCTACTGTTCAAAAGCATCCGTGCATCAATAAAAGCAAAAACAAAAAACACATGAAGATTAAAAACGTTCAGATCAATAGAAACAAACTGAAACATTTTCCTTACAAACTTGCAACAAAAAACACCCTCCCCCCAGAGCCACCCCACCGTTTTGCAAACAAAAAACAAAAACGAAAAAAATAAAGTGAAAGACTAACACTCAGGGCTTGTAAAACATAAGCTGTCACCATTTTTGTAGCAATTTTTTAGGCATCAACACTGGCCTTGGCAAAAAAAAATTTTTTTTGTCTTTTGTGTTTTTCTTCTTCTTTCAGAGAAGTGCATACATTTACAAAAATACACACCAGCAGCAGGTAATCGCTAAGGGCTATTAACTTTGTACCTAGCCAACACACTGCCAAAGAAATGAGAACAGGTATTATGTAGTAACCAAACAATATTATATTCTGTTTAACAAAAACCAGCTCTATCCTTCAAATGAAGAAGAGTACATACCTTTGTTTCAAAATATAGAAACATACGACGAAAATAATGTCTATACATAAGACTAACTTTTGCAGTTTGTTATATTCACAATTCTACATCTTCAGGAGTCTGAAGGGATTGGATTTCCTACTCAAGGGTCTCTCTCCTTTTTCACTTTAACGTCCCCAGCTAAAATGGTCGCGATCTCGCCCTGCATAAATGCCCAAGGCACATTGGAACCGACTAGGGGACATTTCTCTCCGCTGGGGCAGTAGACTTCGCCAGTCGCCCCTTGGGCCTTGATGCTCTCTCTGGAACAAGGGAAGCAGAACTTGTGGCTGGGCACAGAGGGGCACTGAACAAAGTGGGTGTCCTCCAAGCGTTCGTGGCAAATGGTGCAGCACAGGGGCCCGCTGTTGGCCATGGGGGAGTCCGGAATGTTTTGGGGGTGCACTTGGTCCATGGCGGGGTGGGCGCTGGGGGGAGGAGGGGCCACTTGCAGGTTCATGTCCCCGTTGCGGGAGGCCAGGCGGCGCTGGCCCGGCACCGAGGCCGGCGACACGGGGCTGCTGCTGTTCCTGCGGGTGGACGTGGTGGAGTGCACCGAGCTGCCGTCCTTGGGCGAGTGGGCATTGCCCAGCGTGTCGGCCACCGACATGAGCGCGGCCATGGGGGACTGTCCATTCTGCGGGGCGGACTCGGGCGGCGTGGTCCGGTTGGAGTGAGGCCCGAGGGGCGGCGGCGGCGGCGGCGGGGGGCCCCCGCCGTGCACCGCCCCGAAGCCCCCGGCCGACATGGTGAGCTTGAGCGCTTCGCTCTGGCTGGCCATCCACTGCTGCCGCTGCTGCTCGTCGCTGAGCTTCAGAGCCCCCTCGGCCGAGTCCGAGGGCTCGGGAGAGGCTTTCCTCTTGCGCATCGCCCCGCCGCCGCCGCCGCCGCCGCCACCGGGTCCCCTAGAGGCGGCGGCCGTGCCCTGCGCCCCGCCGGCCCCGGCCCCCGGCCGCGGGAGACTCACCAGCGCCGTGGGCAGCATGGGGCAGCTGGCGTCCAGGTAGGGCTGCGGCAGCATGTCGGCGCCCACCAGCTCCTTGAAGAAGCGCACGGACTCGGGCAGTAGGTCCCCCAGGAGCCGCCAGTCGCCGGAGCCGTGCTTCTTCTCGTACTCCAGGTACTTGAAGCCCGAGGAGAGGCCGCGGCCGAAGTCCTTCATGCAGTCCTGGTACATCTGCTTGGCCACGCCGGAGGCGCTGGAGAAGACGGTGCCGGAGCCACTGGGGTACTCGATGAAGAGCTTCAGCTCATAGTCCATGCCCGGCTTGGAGACGGCGTCGAAGGCAAAGACGCGGCCCAGCAGGGCGTGATCCTTCTTGAAGCGCACCTCGTAGGGGGTGCAGCCGGCCAGAGTGAGCAGCGTGTCCCGCACGATCTTGGGCTTGCTGGCCCACTCCTCGGCCCGGTTCCGCAAGCTCTCGCTGAGCTCGGCCAGCGCCTCCGCGTTGCGCTGCTTCTCCTTCAGCTCCCGCTCTTGGTCGCTGCTGGACACGGAGCCCGGCCGCTTGCCGCAGGCCTCGGAGGATGAGCCACCGCTTCCACCGGCGCCGCCGCCACAGGTGCCCCCTTGAGAGGAGGCGGAGGAAGCCGGGGGACCTCCGCCGCCGCGGCCGCTCAGGCCTCCGTGCGGCGGGGGCAGCGCCACGCCGGAGCCGGCGGGCCCGTTCAGCAAGGTCTGCGGCAGCAGGTTGGGGGGCACGTTCATCTGGGCGCCGGCGGCCCCCGGAGGCAGGCCGGACACCAGCCCCCCGTGCGCCCCGCGGCGGGAGGACGAAGAGGAGGAGGAGGAGTTGGGGCTCTGCCGGTTCAGCTCCGGCGGCCCGTCCTCAGGCGGCTTGGGGAAGCCGTTGGGCCCCCCCAGCCCGTTGGGCAGGCGGGCGCCGTGGCTGCTGCCCAGGCTGCCCGGCGGCGGCGGGTACTCGAAGCGGCTGCGCTGCTCCGCCGCGGCGGCACTGAGCCCGTAGCGGTCCAGGCTGGACTGGGTCAGCCCCGCCGAGGCTGCCTTGGAGGAGGCGTCCACATGGTTGAGCTGCTGCTGGGCCGCCGCCGCCGCCGCCGCTTCTTTGGCGGAGAGCGGCACTGCCTTGACGCCGACCGGCGGCGGGGGGCCCGGGGAGCGGCCGTCCTGGAAGCAGCCGTGCGCCCGCTTCAGCTGCCGGGCCGTCTCGATCACGAACTCGATGCGGTCGGCGCCCTCGTAGTTGACGCAGCCCCGGCAGACGGGCTCCGTGAAGTCCCAGATCATGGCCCAGGGCATGCGGGGCAGGTCGCACAGGTAGCATGACTGTCTCCGGGACGACGACACCTGCGCGGCGGACATGGTGCTGCTGGCCGGGGAGCTGCTGCCGCCGGGGTAGGGGCTGGCTCAGTCTTCCCCCCCGGGCTGCAGGGGCGGGGGAGGGCTCTCCGTACCTGGTCCTGTTGCCCCTTTCAGCGGGGGAGATCGTCTGCTTTTAGCTCGCTCCTGCCGCCGGAGAGAGCTTCTTCTACCTGGTCCTGCCGCTGCTGCCCCGGTGGGCTGGGAACCGCTTCTACTGGTCCTCCGGGGGGCTGGGTGGGGGTCGCCTTCTAGCCGCTTCTGTTTCCCTGCGCTCTCTAGCTCTCCGCTGCCGCTGCTCCTCCTCCGGGAGGAGGCGGAGGTGCACGGAGGAAGATGGGGGGGTCACCTTCCACCCGCCGCGGCTGCCTCGCGAGCTCGCACTTCGCTACGTGCCGATCCACCGCCGCGAGCGAAAGGGGGACACCCGCACGGAGCTGTCCGGTCCCAGCAGCGGCTTCCCCGAGCGCCGGCGGAGCGGGAGCGGTCCGGGGACAGCGGCGGCAGCAGCGTGGCGAGCGGCGCCGCCTGCTCCTCACTCACATCCTCGCCGCTGCTCGCAGTCCGAGCGCGGGGTGCTGCGCGCCGCCGCGTGTGCCTGCGCGCCCCCTCCGCCGCGCCGCGCTCCCCCCCTCCCCGCGCCGCGCCGCGCCGCCCCTCCCCTCCTCCGCGCCGCGCTCCCGGCTCGCCTCGCCTCGGCTGGGCTCGGTTGCACCGGGCGGGGCCCCACGTCACCGCCGAGCGCCCGCCCCTCGCTCCCCCTCCCCCGGCCGGCGGCGCAGAGCCCACTTGTTGCGCGGGGCGCGCATGCCCGGCGCCCTGCCCACGTCCGCCCCTGCGTGGCCGGCAGCTGGAGCGCGGCGGGGCGCGCGGGCAGCCCGCGCTGCCGGCTATGTTTGGAAACTTGAACGCCAGATCGCGCCCTCGCCGCCCCCCCCCCCCCCCCCCCCCGCCGCCGCCGCGAAAAGGCGGCCAGGAAGCGCATGCACAGTGATGGAGGGGGGTGGGTGGGTGGGTGGTGTTGCAGTTTTTTTCCCTGGGTGGGCTTTCTAAGTTCAAATGTTTCGTTTTCAGGATTTTGTCAACCCCCGGATCGCCCCGCTTTGCCTTCGCGACGGCTGCGCGGCGTCCTGCCACCCGGGCTGCCGGTGGGATTCCCGTGCGCTCCGGCTGCTGAGGCAAATGGGGGGTGGGGAGATCCCGCCTTAATATCGGATTTCGTGTTTCTCTTTCAGTGATCCCGGTGACAGAATGACACAGTTTCTGTAAGCCTGTGACTACATCAGAAGCTCTTCCACTTTTGATTTGTTTAAATCAGCCATGTTTGCCGAGTGTTTAAGGTTGGGCTGGGAAAGATAGTGCTGTGCGTTGCTCAAGGGTGTAGGAGAGGCCGGGCAGGTGAGTAATCGCTGTGATCTCATCTCGCTAATGCAAAGGGACATAGGATTTCCCCGGCACTGTGAGAACACACGGCTTTTTTTTTTTTTTCCTATTTCTCCCTTTAAATAGCTTGCTAACATTTGCATAACACTGCTAACAGGCAAATTACTCAAAACAACTTCGGCTCATGCAAATAAGCCGAGAATTCATTTCATTGGGAGGAAAACAAAATAAAATAAAATAAATAAATAAAAAACCCAACCCGAAGCCTGCCTTCTCCCGACCGCGACCCTCAAAGTTGCCCGCTCCCCGCCCGCCCCCGCGGCCACTCCGGTGCCCGTGCTCGCCCCGGAGGGGGAGCGGGGGGGGGGGGGGGGGGGGAGATCTGCACAGCCCGCTCCTACTCTCGCTGCAGTCGGCGGGTGTTTTTGCAAACGTTGTCCAAGTCCAAAGAATAATAAACTCCCACTGCGGGGTCGCGGTCCGGCAGGGACCAGGCGGGCTGCGCGGCGGGCGGCAGCCGGAATCGCCTCACCCGGGCTGAGATCGGGCAGCGCTGCCCGCCACCGCGGAGCCTCTCCCAGCTGGGCTGTGTTGGGGAGGGAGGGCATATCTTTCTTTCAGTGCCTTTTCCTGGTTCCTTTGTTGCTAGAAACGCCGAAAACCCTGTCCATTACAAGTTTCTCTCTATGCTTTAAAGGGACTTGGGGTTTCTATGGCGTGGTGCCACGGCTCCCTTACATGTGTGTACACACACACGCTCGCCCAGCCAGCGATGCAGCACCGAGCAGGAAAGATACCTTGTATTCGGTCAATAATGTTTCAAAACTCACACGACAAAAAGTTGTTGCTTTAAATAATTCGGCTCATATCGCCGATGCGTCTCATTTCCATTTTTAGTTGTCTAAAACGTTTTATATGTGTGTGGTTATAATCTATAAAACTGGCAAACGAATGTGATATGTATGTGAGCGGAATTATTTTACAGGGAAAGCTTAATGAAATGCATCTGCTGAAGTTACAGAAATGGTACGAGCAGATAAAATACAGTAGGAAAATCAATTCTGACAAAGTCACTCTTTCAGGGAAAGCTTGCAGAAGCAGTGAGTAGAGATAGAAAAGTCTTTGAATTATGTACATCTCCTATATGCAAATTGGCTGAAGAAGATGCGCTAAAGAAGACTGGATTTCACACTTAGAAATTTCACACCTAAACTGTGGACATTATAGAGGCTTTACAGAAGCAAGCTTCCAGTAAGGCAGATGAAAGATGGTCAAAGTAAAAGTCTTTGCTTCCAGCCACAGTTATTTAGTGATGGCTGCAGGATTTCTATGTTAATATGACTTTATTTGACTAAACAAAGCGTGTGTTTGCCCTGATTCATACTGGAAGATCAACTCCTTTCCTTCCTATCCTTTTACTGCCCCATGTTGATCTTCATACGAGAAGCAGAACTGGCCTGTGGGAAAAGATCAGTCCCTGCTTAAGAAACTCGGGTTGAGAGAGCTGAGGCTTTCCGCTTCATCCCGAGTGTCTGGGAATGCAGAACTGCTGCATATCCCGATTGTATTTCAGTCCCCAGGTTATACAAACCCAACACATGACAAGGCACTCTGTGTGCTTGAACCACCACTCACCCTGGCTCCTCACTCCACTGAATCTTCCTGCAAGAAAGCCCTTTTTTTGGTAACACTCACCTCCCAGGAACAGACTTCTTGGCTCATAAGACCAGTCTTTACAGTGGGTGTAAATAATAATCACGTTAGATATAATCTAGCCTCAGAAAACCATTTACAGGTGCTGTCAACTCCCTTTATAGTTTGTGAATAGAAAAAGAGCAGAGATTAGCATCTGTGACCTGACCAAACTGCCTTTACTTTTACTTGCAGGATACACAGTCGCAGAAACATGTTTGTTTTTCCGTAATGATTAAACTTTGATTTAAACTTTGGTCATGGGCACGAACTGTACCATTACGCAAGCGGCACTTAAGGATGAAGTGTCAGCATAGCAACAATATGGCCAGCAGCAGTGGTGATCTCTGCAAAACTGATTGATGAAGAGAACTGCAATGCAAATGCAAATAAATGCCACGCCGTGGCACCTTCACAGGGAACAAGTTGTCAGTATCAATCTAATCTGGTAGGGAAAAATAGATTGAACAGTAGCAAATGTAACAAAGCTCCACTCTATGGCAGCGCTATCCCTGCGAGGGCAGCAGCGTGCTTTCCTGCTCACCTTCCACCTTTCCTCTCCTTTGCCATGCGTATGGCAGGGCAGGAGCGATCCAGATTGGTCTTGCTGGATTTATACTAAACGCGTCTGGTGTTTATTTAGCTCTGAAATAATCCAGGAATTAAAATTACGTTTGGAGGAGGAAAAGAGGAAGCCCAAACAATGAAGCCATTCAGGTGCCTGATATAGCTAAGTGAAAGAAAGAAGCAGGCAAACAATAAGTAGTGTAAGAACCCCCACAGACAGTAGCTTGTTTAATAAGAGGGGGGGGTGCGCAAGGAGGGATGGAGCCGTGGCCGTGAACAATTGCTACCCAGCTACTGCTTTTTGTGCAGGAATGCAAGTCAGCACTTTGGATGCAATATTAGGGATTCTGTGGAGATTGCCCAAAGTTTACGACCTGCCAGTAGTCCCAAAAAACAAGGAATATAATTTTCACTTTCAGAATTGAAATCTACTAACTCCTCCTTTTCAGTGCTAGGATAAATACTGCCATCTGATAATCCCCTTCCCTTTATTCCTATTACCCTCTTTCTTTGAAAGTATACACATACACACAGGCATATATACATCTGTAACATGAAAACAGCAGGTGAAGCTTTGATTTAAACAAAGGAATCAAAACGATCATATGGAACACGGTGTGTGGGAACGGGTCAGCACCTTTCATTGTGCCACCAGCAGGAAGGAGGGAAGCAGAGGGTGCAACACACCATGAAGAAAGAAGTGACAAAACCCAGGTGGCTGGCTACACCCCAGGTCTGCCAGGCTCTGCTCCATGCCATTCCCAAAATATGGGGATTACTGTTTATCCGGATGCAAGAGGAGTACTGTTGATTATCGATCAGCAGTCCAGTGTTAATCATACAGAATATAGGACAGCCCCAAAGTTTGCAAGCAGTAATAATTAGGAGCCCATGATATTGGCAGCTTGGGAATGAAGAGTCTGGTGTGGCTCTAAATGCTCACAGCCTGGGAATACGTTTAACTCTTTCCTGCTCACTTTAAGAAGTTTTGGCACTGATCAGTGCAGCAGTCAGAGCAGCTGGTTCTTCTGCAGGCGCTCACCTACAGAAATGGCTCTTTCCTCAGTGGTCAAAACAGCAGCTCCCGCTGGAAAAAAATACAAGAACCAGAAGGGAAACACACTCCGGAGAGTGTGATTTACATGGATGTACCACAGTATAGCAAATAAAATAAAATCCATCACAATCAAATTACTGGCTTCAAAACAATGCAGAGATTAGCAGTGAACAGAGCACTCAGTGGTAAAGGTAGTGCGTTCAGCAAATCAAAACACAAACACTTCAGGAAAGAGTTGCAGAATTTTGTCAAATTAAAAGTTAAACAACATTGTCTTCTACTAGGAGCTGCCAGGAAGTGTCAAAACACCTAGATACAAAGAATAGGAGTGTAATTACGTGTTTCTGTTTATCGTTTCAGTTCTCATCTCATTATAATTCTGTTTTTTCCTACCATTCTTCAGGTAGCGAGCCTTGCTGACATACAGATCCTATCGCTTTCCTACCCAGCAATTCTTCCCTCCTTCCTTCCTTCCTTTTCTTCTCTCTCTCCTTGGTCTGCAGTGCTGACACATTTCTTAACGGACATTGTCTGTCTCATCTTTCGGTTTTACCGGTCCCATTTCCACATTGCTGCTGGAGCGTGGAGCTCAGGGTGCAGCCGGGTGGGAGGTTGCCCTGCCCGCAGCCCCATGTGCCCAGCTGAGTCAGCTCTGCAGCCTCCCTGACCCCACCAACCTCTCCTTTCTGCCCCGGAAAGCAGTTAGAGCTCCTCTTTGAGACCTGCCCCAAATCGATTTTCCTACAGCTGTCTTTATGGTTTTAAAACCTGCCTGCAAGCCCAGATTTCCGCACGTTAACCTTTGCCAAATCTTACAGTGCAAAATAAGACACATATAATTAATTCTGCTCGCTCCGCAAGGGACTAGCAACTGGGTAGTGTGTTTTAGGCTGGGATACGCAGAGGCTGGGTCCTCCGCTGTTGTTATTTTTACTTTATCCCTGGACTGTTTTCATCTTACATCCTGTGGACGTAGTAAACAATCAACAATAATGAATCAACTGAATCAGTACATTTTTTAAGGCTATTCCCACTGAGAGCCACTTGCACTTTCGTGACAGTTAAGAATCTGCCAAACGTTAGCTTAGTTACCAGCAAGACAGGCTCCCCCCCCCCCCCCCTTCACCCCATACACAGATTGTTTATCAAAACGTGCTGCCAAGAAAAATATCCCTGCTTTTGGCCTCCATGAGTGATTAATAACACTTGAGAACTGAACAAAACTTTACTGTGTTTTCCAAAAAATGGGGGAGGTGGGAAGTAGGGGGGACAGGATTAAGAAAGAAAGAAAGACAGAATGAAAGAAAGAAAGAGAAGGAAGGAAAGGAAAGGAAAGGAAAGGAAAGGAAAGGAAAGGAAAGGAAAGGAAAGGAAAGGAAAGGAAAGGAAAGGAAAGGAAAGGAAAGGAAAGGAAAGGAAAGGAAAGGAAAGGAAAGGAAAGGAAAGGAAAGGAAAGGAAAGGAAAGGAAAGGAAAGGAAAGGAAAGGAAAGGAAAGGAAAGGAAAGGAAAGGAAAGGAAACTGCACTATCGTAAGTTATTTCACATGGCATAACCTCCTTTTCCTCTGTAACTAGGCCATCTGAAAAGACCTAAACCACTTTCTCTCCAAGACGGTGTTATAAATGCTGATTAACATTGTTATTGAAAGAAAGATGGTATGGACACAGGATAAGGGTGAGAATAGAAGGGGGGGGCATTTTCTTTTATTAGCACATATCAAGATGAGCTATGGGGGGAAACCAAGAGGAAAAAAAAGACCAATTACTTTCTTTTCAAAGACTGTTGGTAAAATTCCTAAGGGAGACTAAGTGCCAAAATTAACTGTCTTGGTGTATTACTTTTAGACACTACTGCCTGGGTGAATTAAGTCAAGTCTTCAAGCAGCAGCCAAAGATAGCTGCAAGCTGAAAGAGAGGCACTACATTTCCTTGTTTTGTGGTGAAACTCACAGATTTGTGGAGATTGTCTTTGCTCCAGGGTTTTTTTCGTATCTCTCTGTCTCTTTCGCCTTCTGGGCTATTTTTACTATTTTATATTTGGCATTATGAATGTGCTTCGTAAAGGGAAGGCAAGGTAAGAGACAAGCCATTGTTAAGAAAAAGCAGAAAAGTAGAAATTGTGAGTGCATCCATGTATACTGTATCTATTTATATATATACATACATATGAGAGCATACATATGTATGTAAGTCATATAAGGTATTTTTCATTACTCTGTACTCCAAAAGAAAGTATTTAGTAAAAGATAATAAACAGCTCTTGAACAGTGGGATATAGACTAGTGAAAACAGTTTACTGAAATTAATGATGCTGGATTGAACCAAACCTTCCCTTTGGAATTAGTGCCAGACATAGTTTTCCTGAACCCTGTCCAACTGCCTGAGCGACAGACAATTTTCATTCTATTTGTGCTAAAGGCTTATGACTAGTGCTGGAAAATGAAGCCCTTGCCCTTGATCTCAGTGCAGATTAAAAAAAAAAAAAAAAAAAAGCAGAACTGTGCCAATTTGTTTCCTCTGCCAATAGAAGCCCTTGTGCTTTGGGTAATGCAAAACAATAAAAAGTTCACATGAAAACTCTCCATTGAAAGGAAACCCACCAAGAGGCGCGTATCTCTGCTACATTCATCAGCCAGTTTCCGAGATTCTCACAATGTCAGCAAAATGCAGAGGCTAAGGGCACAAAATACTTAGCAGCCAGAAACACCATCTTTTACTATTCTATGTCTCACTGCTAGGCATTTGATGATGATTGCTAAAAAATACTCCACTGCAAATAACCACACTCTCCTTTCTGTTAACACCCATCTCCCCACGCTCAGGTACTGCATGGAGGTTTGGGGCTGTGCAGCCCCTGTTGTCGGAGCTGATTCTGTTTCTGAGGGATGAAACCCACCTTTGATATACACACCCCGAGTTATAAACAGTGGCTATACTGTACTGCTGTCATCCAGCTAATCTCCGATTGCTTTTTCCTAGATTATTAATAAAATTAGAATCCCAAGCAGAAGGCGTTTGCTTTCATTGTACAGTCTGCACTTGTGACATGGTACATGTGGAAAATTTTGAGTGCACTGCAGTGAATGGTCTGGGGGGTTAGTTTTTAGCTTCCGCTAAGTACCTGGCAGGCTGCCACGGCTGAAGGATTCTGGGAACTGAAAGGCTCCCAAGTACAAACTGCCAGCATTAAGCAGTCCTGACAGCTCTGCTCCTTCCACACTTGGCAGCAGTTCAAAGTGCTCTTTCATTTGAAAGGCTGGAAGGCTGCCATGTGCAATGCAGATTTGCTGTGCCTGCTCTCATAAGGAACTGATAAATGCCGTTGCTGTTGCCATGGGGACAGGAGGCTATCAGAATGGCCTTGTGATCTGCAGCCTCTCAGCTCTGCAGGGTTTTTTTTTTTTTTTTTTTTTTTCTTTTCCCTGAGATGGTGAAATCAATGTTCTAGAGAAGGTTAACTCTTGAAGGACAGGAAGCGCTGGTTTGAAAGGACAGGGTGAACCTCTGTGTAGCTCCTCCAAAGTGCTGGGAACAAGATTAACACGTACCTGCCAACTGTCCCTATTTGGGAACGACTGGCCCCAGGGATTTTTTTAAGGCCAGGAGGGAGGGAGAGAGGGAGGGAGGGAGAGAGGAAGGAAGAGGAAGGACCTCCTTCTCCCCACTCAGTCCCTTCAGATTTCTCTTCCAGTTCAGGATCTCCCAGCACGTCCCCTTTCTTCCCCTCACTATCCCCACATACAGTTTTCAGATGCTGGTGGAAATGAATTAATTTACCACTGGATCTTGTAACGTGCCCGATGCCTTTAGCTCTCATTAACATCACTGGACAGCTAGCAGGATTAAACCCATTATGTGGACTCCGTGTGTGGTTAATGTGAGTAAAAAGAATGAACAGTGTGATATAAAACTGCATGTTTAAGAGAGATCGTAATGACGATGCAAGTCCTGAGAGTGAATCTCTGCTCATCCTAGTTCCCAAAATTAAAATATACACACCCTTGAGCTATGCACACTTTGAGTGTGTATATAAATGAGTGTGCACATTTACTTCTGAAAAAGTGTAAACAAAAATATAGGCGGCAAATATTTCAGCTAGAATTTATACTCTTTTTCCTATGTCTTCTTTTTTCACATGTTATTTCTTTCTATCTCTGCTACAGCAATAAATTTGTGTTCCCTAAAGACATTTTGCTGCAGTTCAGTAAACTGAATGCTGTTTAACTAAGGCGAAGTCTGAGCATGACATCATAGTGGGGAACAATGGAGTGCATCACTCCTCTCCCTGACCACGCAGCAAACTTTAGGGCAGTGTTTAGAAAGATCAATACAGGCATGTATCTGTGTTTACAGAGCGTATATAAAACACAATAAGCATTCAGATAGTGGCATAAACCAGGAAAGATATAGCACTGGGGGAATTTTGTTTATATACTAGATTGTTAGCAGTTTGAGAGCTTTTTTTAAAACTGGGAAAAAAATCAACCACACCACACCCCCTCTTCTGTGAACAAATCTCTCCCTTCCTTCTCTACATGGATCTCTGCCTTCCAGAACTGTATACTTGTACCTTTCCAATATATGTGAATGATATTATATGAAATGGCACATTAAAACTGAACAAACAGAATTTCAACCTAATTTCAACAGATAATTCAACAGATAATCTGGTTGACCACTTGATGGTTAACTTGTAGCTTTTTTAAATAAACACCACCGCTCTCACTTATTTTAGATCCACTTCATTTTAGTTTCACTTATTTTTTTACTGTATTAATTGTTTAAAAGCTTTTTGTGTTAAGCAAAGGTTTGAATGAAGAAAGTGGTCATTTGAAAAACATACAAGGGAGAATGTTTTAGAAATAACACAGAAATACGTGCTATACGTGTGTGTACACACGCACATGCTACCTTTACCTTTTCTCTTTTAGTTTCTGTTTTCAACCACATTAAGGCATCTGTGATTCTGAGTTTTGTATCTGACTTCAAATCCTGCTGGTTAAAACAATCTGCACATGCAATACTCTATAAAAGCTACTTGTATACATTTGCAAAGCAATTTCAAAATTGCAAACAAGGCTGCATTTCACAAGCCTTTGCACCATACCGAGCTAGGCCAAAGGAAATATTTCTTCCTGACTACTTGAGATATTTTTTTTTTAAATAAATAAATGTGCAGTTAACTGTAATTCTACTGTAATTTCTTTACCTGATTCTCTCTGGGTTCTCGCCTACGGTTGTCATGGTAATTTGATAATTCTGGCTTGCTCTCTACACATTCTGTTTGTCTCACTGGATTCCTGATTATTCATAAAACTCTTTTAAAAAACCCTCCCGCGTTTCCCTCCCCCCTCCCCGTTCTGGGCTCAGTCCTGTTTTTTTCATTCCTCTAGCACAGAGGAAGGTGTATTATTTTGCTACAAATCTACTAAGGTGAAACTGTTTGCTCCAGTTACCTGAAAATGGAGATAATGAGATAAGCATACATGCTAGAGCACTTCTTATATTATCTTTCATAGTCTATGACAGGGGATAGAGAGGAAATGTGGAAAGATAACTGCATATAGATTTCTTGTAAAGTACTTGGATCTTAATCCTATAGATATTATTTAGGGTTTAACTGCTGCATTTCTGACAGCAGAAACATGTGTTTAACTGTTGCCTTTTCAAACATGACAGACACATTTGTACCTAGAGTGAGCGAGTTAGAATATATTCTCCCTATATGACACTGTAGAACCAATATATTTATTCAGGGGTTCAGGTGACAATTTATGCCAGAAGAAACAAACTGATGATGCTTTGAATGCACCAGTAAAACCCAAAGAAAAATGCAGACTGCTAAGTAATATTTAGCTCGGGTGTGTAGTTACAAAAGGTTTATGTCATTGACGTGTGCATCTTTCAAAAACACTCAATGTTATATTATGCACACAAAATATATATATACATATTATAGATGTAGACATAATATATATGTATGAAGGTACATGATCTTGCTTTTTTGGGGGCAGTTGTTCTCCCCCTGACACTACATGATTTTTGAGATAAAAGTACAGAGCTACTATACGTACCTATTGTTACTTTAAATAATTTGCTTGAATATTACATCTCATATTATTTCCTTTGTCTAGTCCTTATACATTTAGCCTCTACACTCTTCCAGAAAGGTTATGTATTTTACTGTGCTGGTCAATGCCTCATACAACTACACCTTGACATCATCAGGATGTCAGATCTCAAAGAATTATTTCAAGGCAAATAATTCACCACCATTAAGAGTCATAGCTGAAACTATAGCACAATTTATTACAATTTAGACCCAATAATTTCCACTATACACTGTCTTTCCATTGTATCAATGGAATCTGCAATGCCACTGGACTAAAAGTATCTGTATCAACTAAAAATACCAGTATCAATGGAATCTACAAATTCTGCTGCCTGGCCTTTATTGTTTTCTTCTTTATCTTTCTTGTACTGGAAAGCACATTTGGGATTTCTTACTAAGTCCTTTTGATGGCATCACGCTGTGGAATCTGCTAAACTCAGTGAGAATTCCATCTGTGACAGCCTCTCTGCCTCAATTTATTGACGTAACCTAGGACATCTGTGACGTCATCTGACAGTTTGTGACATCACCCTGTGAACCACAAGACCAGAAAAAGTTGCTGTTCCTTAGTCACCATGAATTTAAAAGGTGTCACAGGTAGTATTTGGCATGCCACTGCAATGTTCACACTTGATTTTAACTGTGAAAACGATGCTAAAATAACACCTTGTACATAGAATAAAGGACCTATAAATCTGTTTGGGAACTTTTCAACTGTACAAATCTTATTTTTTTCTTCCTTTGATTTTAAAATTTCCATTTTCAGTAAAATAAAAATGACAAATTTTATCCAATTCCTATGTAGCGTAATAAATCAGCAATGAACACATTTTCTCTTATGTGCTAAAAACCACATATCTCCCACTGCTACTCAACAGAAGAAAAGGTTTCAGTAAATCACATGTAGGACTTTTAATGTTAAATTCACTTTAAACTCCTATTTATTCATGTATTTCTACAGTGTAGACACTGCAAAAGCTCAATAGACTGTATGCTTCATATCTAGCAGAAAAATGATGGCCTCTCTTCTGAAAAGACGACTGAGCAGGTGAATGCTCTATTTTGCATTCTGGTAACACCGAATTATTTTTACAAAATATATCCAGTAGCATTTATTATTTCAGCAATCATAAATACTTACAAAGAAATTATAGTCTTGAAAGCAACCTACATGCTGATACTTTTTTCTTTTCTTAGAATGTTGTTTGTTTACTTGCCTGCTAATTGCTAAAATTCAGTAATCTGTAGTGATCTTACTTTTATTAGTGTAAATTAGCAAAGTCTTGCTGCACAAATTACCAAGGCTTTGCCACGCAAATATAATAGGCTCAGCTATTTCTTTTAGAAGTCAGTGTGCTCTAGTCCATTTTTTTATTACTGTTATCTTTAGTTCTGTTAGGCCTTGGAACATTTCCCAGTCTAGATCTATAGAAAGTTTCCCGGGAAAATGTATAAAGAGCCTGTGTTCTGCTTTACTCTGTGCTGGCAGTGCCTGTGTGCTTTTGGTGAGCTATGTCTTTGAAGACCTAGCCCATGCATGGAGTCCAGTCAGGCTGAAAAATGTAGCAGTTGAGACATTTTACAGTCCAAAATCTCTTTTAAACAAAGGTGTGGTTTAGCAGGACTGGCTGCTTCTGACCTCTTTCAGCCTCTTATTATTGCAGCTGCTATGATGTAAGGCTGAGTATGGTAGAGCTGAAGTAGCTGAGGCTCAGGGAGAAATGCTGAGAACAGCTGTTTTACTGTAAACATTAACAAGGGTTTGACTTCATTTGCAAGCTGGAAGCATTCACAGTTTCTGCACAAATAATACTTTGGGAATCTGATCTAGATGTTCACAGCACCAAGGAAAAAAAAAAAGCTCTTCTATACATTTCTGCAGCTTTGAATGAAGCAAATTCTCTGCACAGAGATGCATCCCATTAAAATCAACAGGGATTTTTTCATATTAATACACAGTTTCACACAGACGATACAGACACACACACAGGAAAAGAAGCAGCAATATTTATCTGCTTTAGCTATTTCTAAAGCTCTATCACATTGGTATCTAAGTGCCAATTAGATACCAAAAATATTCAGTTGTAGCAGACACTGCTGTCTGGTGATTATTGCAGAGCTACAAACAGAATCCTATCCAAGAGGGCAGAGAGGGATTTGAATGCTTTCCCCTTAGCTCAGTGCTGCAATTCATGGATGTTAGAAAACAAATTTCAGACCTAATTTCCTTCATTACATTCTCGAGGTTGCTTTATTCTGAAGCAAATGAAAAATCTCAGACAAAGTGACCTTTGCAGCGAGTGGGGACGTTCACTGACATCACATACATCTGCATATGCACACACAGAAATGTGGGCCAGATCCTCCAGACACCGAAAGCTGTTTTTTTCCCACATTATCAACGCAATGGAGTCTGCAAGGCAGCTCAGCCAGCTACTCGCGCATCAGCCAGTGCAGATACGACAAAGCCTCAGCTGGTTTGCAGCCACTGCAGGGACTGCAATGACTCTTCTTTTTTTCGGGTCCTTGTGAAACACATACAGTTTAGAAATGGCTAAACTGAGCCTATTTCTCCTGGATTCCCAGTTACCAGACTAGTTTCTTGCGTCCAGTGGTAGCCAGTGCAAAATACAGTAGCTCTCCTGGTGTTACAGTTTACACTAGGGACCATGCTGGCAGGGAGACAACCCCAGGATGATGCAAGGATAGCTTAAAGCTGCATTTTCACCACCCTCTTGGCCTGCCAAGAACTGCTTGGCCAAAGCTTGGGGTCTGGGCAACAGTCCCTACTTACAGACTCCTTCCAGAAAGTCCCCATATTAAATATAAAGCTATATAAATCCTGACTATCTTCACCATTTGTTATTATTATGGTTCACAGGCTAAGTAGCATAAACTCTGGTCAGCCCTTTGATTAAAGACCAAGGCAAACTTGGGGTCCAGAAAGCCTTGTTAAAGTTCATCACTTCCAATGAAAATCTTAAAGTTGTGCCTGTGCTGTTGGGTGTGGACCCCTTTGAATGAGAAATAAAATTAACCAATCAGACATCTGACCTTTTTAATGTTCCCAGGACACTTCCCACAAATCTGGAAGTATCAAGTTTAGTAGCTCTCTAAAATTCAAAGCTAGTTAACTATATTCTGTTCTTAAACTGTTTGTGTTTATGCAGGGTAAAGGGAGGGTTTTGGTGGCTTTCCTGTTTTATGGTGTTAATCTATTGTGCAGTTGAACAGCTACTGTCACCTCCTCCAGAGTGGCTGTGTTTCTTCATTTCTATGTTTTGGGATAAAATAACATAAAACTCTGTCTACATGGTACAGCTGTAAATATTGTCTCTCTTGCATTCCTGTATATAGTGGAAAACAAAAATATTCTGAGTGCCATTTATTCCTGACTCCAGGCATGTTCAAATCTCCAATTAAAGTTTCACCATCCATGTGTGATAACTGAGGCTTTGAAATGCACCTGGAAACGTATCTCTCTTTCTTTCCTTCCTTCCCTCTGACAGGATTTCAGAGCTCTGGAATCTTATCTGTTGTGAGTTGCCTTTCCCCTAGTCATACTTTTTATTGAACAAATGTTCAAAAAATTACCCAGCTGTTTGCCTAGATCTTGTAACCAAAACAAGGCCCCATCCTGTCCTCTTCCACTGCCCATGCCTGTAATTTCTTCTCAAGCTGAATGCTGAATGGGCCTAAAGCCAGCATACTATTACGTTTGGAACCAGGTTCCATCCAGGAAAATGATACAAATGAACCTGAGAAATAAACTGCAGCTTGAGAAACTAATAAAGCATGTTACAGTGCTCATATGTAACTAGAGATGGAGGAGCTGCTTCCAGAACAGGGACTGGAAAGGACATACTGGCACCTGTGTAATTTCTGAACCACTGAAGTCAAATTCTTTCCTCTCTGTCTTGGCAGGTCCAGAGACCAGATGAGATGCTGTGGCCTGGCCAAAAGAGAGACTGCTCTGGCACTACAGAAACCTCTTCTATAGCTGATTCTTCCTGTGATAGTAGCTCTTCTCACCACCTCAAAAATGCTCCCTGAAACACCAGCCCCAGCTGCAGTTTCTACAACGGGATGAAATATCTGTCACCACCATCAGAACCATTCAAAGAGTGACATAAGACACCTCACAGCACTGGCCCAGCAGAAAGTAATCCTGCTCTAGGCTGGCAGCAGATATTCAGGCAGCTGTATCAGGGCATGGTAATTCTGAAGGGCACCAAATGCTCTTGCCCAAAGCTCCCTGAGGAAAACATTTCCAAAAGTTTGGATTTTGTATTGAAATTCACCATTAAATGTACCTGTAAATTGAAGCTTTGGTCTTGTGGTCTGTTCCCATTTACTAGTCGCACCTAGAAGTCTTCATGTCTATAAACCTGTCAGACACACACAGTTGTCCACCAGAACCCAGCAAACTCATCACCTTCATAATTCACAACACTAGCCCACGCTGTTTTTTCTGTGTTAAAAACAGGACTGTCAAGGTATTTAGAGATCTGAGAGAGGTTGACCTCTAAGCATACAATCCAACCCTATGGACACACAATCCAAATTATAAATACTCACTTTTATTTCATCCATTCCTTGATTTGTCAAAAATAAAACCTCATTTCTTAGATAACACACTATAATTGAAAATCTGTCCTTCGCTTCTGGCCCTCACTGCTGTACTGCAACTCACATGCTGCTGCCATAGCCCACTTCCAAATGCCCTTTGCAACGGGGAGCCATCTCTGGTCACAAAGTATTGCACGTATATATATGCCTTCCTAGTGCTTCCTATCAGAATGCTGAACCAGTCAGGTTTAAGGAAATCACTGCAAAACTGTAGTAGTTTAGGCCAGAAACTTAACTCCCCCCAAAACCAATTGTATTGAAAATGTTCTGGTTTTAAAAAAAGAAGAGGGGGTGGGTGGGTGGGGAGAATTCCTGTGATTTTCCTCAAACATTTTCCAAAGTAATTTTTTCTCAAAATATAAACCAAAACTTCACCTGGAACGTGTGCTTTTATTCCAATCCAGGCAGCCTTTTGGGGAAATGCATAAAACACCAAACTGTATCACAAACCTTTTTGATTAGAAAAACAACTCCAATCTAGCCTGTTATCTGAAAATAGGCGTAGTCAAGCTTCTGTAATGGGAAAATAGCTGCATTCTCTAGCAGGTCAAATATAAAACAAAAAATGTACCCTAGTCAAAGATAAAGTCCGACCTGATTTTTGAAGGTTTTAATTTTAAAGCTATCTGGAAGAGACAAAAGTATAATGGAGGACTTGTAAGAAGGAACACAAAAAAAGTCAGTGCCAAATACACTGGGAAGGGAAATGGGATGTAGAAAGTGCATCTCTGAAATAGATTTTTGAGGTGACAGCCTGAGGATCAGGTCCAATAAGGGAATCAGTTACCCAGAACTTCAACCCCACAGTGCCAAAGTTAAAGGTACTGGGTTGCTAGAGGGGAGTTCAGAACCTCTGGTTCTGTGTCTAGATTTCCTATATAGAGCATGGGAAAAATTAGGCACCTCTGAGTATGGTATCCAAAACATCTGTTTCTGTATTTTATGCAGTGACTATTTATATGAAATATTTAGGAAACAGTCCTGAAAGCTGGGAAGGGAATCTAAGGCTCTCTCTGCCAGATGGGTGCTTTAACCAGTACAGTCATGCTTTCTCTTACGTTTTCTCTGCTCTCTGTAACTTCCATTCTCTCTCTCTGGCCCAATGAACTTAAATTATTTTCTGCAGCATGGCACAGTTTCAATAGGAAGGGTGGAGAGTGCCTGCCTTCAAAACAGCCTGCAGTCTGGTGGTCAGGCCGCTCTCCTGGGACGTGTGAGTCGGAGTCTCCTCACGCATGGAACATTCTTGTGCTCACAGACAGGAAATGGTGAGGGTGCACTTGAGAACTCACCTTGTTTTTTCTAATCCCTAACTGCTATTATACAGATAATAAAAGGAAATATTTAACAATAACCATGAGAATTACTGACACTTATAGACACCTTTAATCTCTGAAATTCCAAAGCAAACAATGGGTTATGCTGAAGCAAGTTTGCCCTTTGGACCTAGCAGAAGCACCCAAGAATGCAGAAATGGGCTTTGCTATACTTATTAAAATGTTGTAATGTGTGGGGTTTTTTGTGAGCTAGATCAAATCCATAGGCTGAGTCAGAAGAAAATTCTGCTTGCGTAGTAATGTTTTTTGTCCACCCTATGGAGACTGACTAACACCATTTCAGCTTTAACCTCCTTCAGCTTCTTCCGCTTTCCTAGAGCAAAAGTACAGCAGTTGTATTTAAGCCCTGTGCAGGAGCTCAGAGGGGTAAGTCTTACCCACAGGTATGTACATTTGAATCATGTTGCTTACAATCAGTTAATCATCTCCTGGGGCATCGTGCAAGCAACACTGCACAAGCTTAGGCTAGGAGATGAAGAAAACTTCAACATGTTATTGAAAGCACAGAGAAGAGCTTGAAGGAAGCACAAAATAATAAAGCATGTTGGATTTTGGCCAAGACAGTAAGAATTAATAACCTGACTTGCAATAGCATACCATGGCATGTACCGTAACTACAGCTATGGCCTGTTGTCTGCCAGGTTGTCGGTTTCACATGGATTTGACAGTTTTGCAGGTCGGTCCCCTTTGAATCTACTTTAATTCTTCCTGTATTTAAACAAAAGAAAAAGAGGAGGAATTTCTGAGTCTGCACAGCTCCTGCTGGCAAAGCAACACAGAGCTCACAGAACAGTAGGAAGGGAACTTTCCAGAATATGTATGTCTCTTTTTTCAGCCAAACCAACACTTGCTGCTCAGATAATGACAGCCAGTCAGTCTCAGGCTGCCTCTGTGCTGCAGCCGGCCAGGAGTCCTAGCAGTGTAGGTCCTACTTCCAGGGTTACTCCATCATCCCTCCAGCTCCTGCAATTATATGAGAAACAGTTATAATGGCCCCATGCTGTGTCTCCATTTGAGTCAGTCTTTCTGTGCCAATTGCTATGCATTCGCAGACCTTGTCTACTGAAGGAACAAGAGCCAAACCTGTCTCAGTTTCTAGTTTTTTGACTCAGGAAGTTTATGCAATGCAGGAAGTTATAGTTTCCCAAGTCCTTTCCATAAACAGTGTCTTTGGTGAGTGCTTTGCTCCTCTATGACCTAATCAAATCAAGGGCAGTTAGCTTATAAATAAGACCTGTAAAATGTGTGCTTTTACTATTAGGATTTTTGTTTGCTATAATTTTTGCTTTTCTATTTTTTGCCATACAAACGTACATGGGTTTCAATTGTATGCATTAAGGGTGACCATCTGTCCTGGTTGGAGGTAAAACAGGACCAATTTTGTTCAGTAACTGTACTTCTTATCTGGGCCTCTTCTAACTACTGAAATTAACAGCATATTGTGCAGAAACTGTTCACTTTCAGAGTGATAAGACCTATGTTTATAGTTGACGCCAAGGCATGGTATGCCGAGAGACTCTTATTTGCTTATACTTATTGCTATAACACCCAAGGCCAGCTAACTTTCTTATTTGCCCTGTTGGAGGGTCAAAAGCAGAAAAGCATAAAGGGGTCCCACCTGCGGGGAGGAGCAGACAGGACAGGTGACCCAAACCTGACCAACAGGGTATTCCATCCCATCTGCCTCATGCTCAGTATAAAAGCTGAGGGATCAAAGGGTCAGTTCTCTTTCTTCAATGGCCAACGTCCAAGGAGGACTCCGTCTGTTTGTCTGCCTTTGATCCCAATTCTGAATCCAGATCTGGAATCCAGTTCCCATCCATCACTGGGTCCAGTCTGGGACTTCCCCAGTGCCAGCCAGTGACATTACTGTCATCCTGGGAGCTTGATATGGTTGTGTATATATTTATTTTTTCTCTTTTTATTTTATTATTAATATTTCAGTAAAGTAGTTTAGCTCCTTCTAAACTCATAAGTCTCTTTTTGCCTCCTCTGCCTCTGTCTTTGAAGAGGGGTAGAGGGGAGCATCTGTCACTCACATGATGGCCGGTTTGGTCTAAACCACAACACCATCTTTGGTAGGCATGTCAGAGTACATTTGATATATCTGGGTCATGTGACATGGGCTGCACACGCTATTCCAATCTGAGGACCTTTTGAGGAGACAGGTTGCGCCCATACTCCCTGAGCATTCACTGAATAAGCAGGTAAGAACAACAGCACAACAGCTACCTTCTGTCTCTGCCTCCCAGTAACACAAATCCCTGCAGCACGCATTCCACTTTGACTCATTGGCCTCACACATAGCTGGTAACCATATAAACAGGGCTTCAGCCACTGTCCATCAGCCTCCACTTTGTAACTTGGACACATACACATGATGCCTCTTGCTGCAACTTCTGCTGCTGCTGCTGCTGCTATTGGTTTGTATGGAATAAGACTTTGAAGAACCAACTTGGACACCATGGGATGGGACACAATGGTTCTTAATGACCAGGAGAGAGTCTGGGACTGCAGGCCTCTCCTTCACCCTAGACCCTGTTTAGAACAGGACACCTCTGCCACTTACCACTTAGACTCACTCCTATAGCAGAGCCTATCAAATACAGATCTCTTCCCCAGCAAATAGAGGAATGGAAAGCGAGAGGGGCATACACTGGGAGGGCTGCTTTGCTTTCTACAGGAGGAGGATGGACAGTGACTCCACCACTTTAAGGATAAGGAGTTCCTCTGTGCAATTGGAGCCTGCCCAGCAGCACGACGGGCTTTATCCTCATGTCCGTAAGCACTGCAGTCTGCTCACAAAGCCTGGATGTTCTTGAGTCCTGCAACCAGTCCTGCAGTGACAGAAAAGTTCATCGTCGGGTGGCCAGCTCAAATGTGCTCAAGTCCACCATCCTTAAGTGGTGTGGACCGCTGTTGCCCTGAGATCATAAGGCAGTTTCCCAGAAAGTACGCTCAAACACAGGGAAAGGGGCCAAGGGATTAGCTAATTGTGCCTGACACAGAGGGCCTTTGACATAGTTATTCAGAAGAGATTTCACTTCCTGGCCTACAGAGCCTTGCTGAGTACAAGGAACAATACAAGGACATCATGACAGAGTGTACCCACTGAACATATGATTCTTTATTTTCTGGATTAGGATATTGATTGCATTTTGATCAATGCTATATATCTTGTGCTCTCCTGGTCATGCTGTCCTACCAGACAGGGAGGCAAACATGAGTGTTTCATCAAGCACTAACCTCCTGATGGGTAGGGGATAAATGAGCTTTCGATCAACTCATCAAGGCTACCGGGTCCTTCAAAGCTTTTACAGTGGTCCATGAGATCCTTTCCATACAGCATGGATGCTGCAAATAGAGCCCTTCATAGCAACTTCACAAAAGCTAGCACCAGTGTAGGCCGTGAGTCTGGCTTCTTGATGGGGAGACAAGTCTGAGAAGCTATCAGAGTTTATTTTGCAGCAGAACTCGCAGCACGCTCATGAAATGCAAACATGTGGGTAAATGACCACTACCAGTGGTCATTTCTCTTCCCCATTTCTCTTAGCCACTCTTTTTCCCCCCTCTTCCCTCACGACCCAATCCTTCAGGTCCTCATGACTGATGTCTTATTCCCCAGGAATGTCCATGGGCTTCAGCCCCGAACGGGAAGCCAAAGGCTAGGTAGTGTGCATTTGGTAGGAGCTTCCTCCTACTCTGCTAGAAAAGCTTCTCTCCTGTGAATACAATGCCCCTCTGGGGACACTCCATTCCCTCAGTCCCATCCCCAGTGCTCACTGCACATACTATCCTCACACTGTGCAGTCTGGACCAAGGTTTCTCCCTCTACACAGGATGCCTATTTCAGCACACATGTGAAGGCCCAGGAAGCTGATTGGAATAAAACATAAAGAAAGTGCCAGCGCCTAAAAATTCAGAAAAATATAAGAGGGTATGTTATTATAGTGCACTATTAATTTTACAACTAGCTAATTATTTTTCAAAAAAGACCAAACAGAGCAATAAACTGTTTTTTCTCAGCAAACAAAGTAACTAGGGATTTGGGCACTAATAAGAATATAGCAGAAGGTTTGGGGGTCATGTAAAAAGATCTTAACATGATGAAAAGGGACATAAATACCTCTACATTTTGCCATCTCTTCTCCCATCAATTCCTGTTTCTCACTGTCCACCTGCAAAATGCCAAGTTTGCTGGGAAGCATCTGGACTAGCAAGGCCAGAATGCTTGTCAGGGTATCTCTGGAGACCTGGAGGTCTAACACAGCTTGAATCTGTACTGTTTGCCTATAAACCAAAGCAAGTTTTTCCTGCCCCAAGACCTATTTATTTTCCTCTTTAGTAGAAAACCTTGGCATAAATTAAGCTTGTATTCTGTAGAGACAGATGAGGGATGAGGACACCAGTGTGAAACAGGGGTGCATGGTATACAGATACACACAAAAAAAAAGAACATCTCTAGTTTTAGCATAGGCAGGTAAACTATGCTGTTACCTGGGTAAAGTAAACTATACGGAAAGTCTCAGGTTAAGCCCAGTACTTCTCAAAAATATCAATAAATGTCCAGATTTTCCTCTTCAAACTACCATCACATTAACTGGCAGATCATAATTTTCAGATTGAAATAATCCAGTGTTCATACAGTCAGAAAATCAATTATATTTCTAATTATATTAGTGGGAATATAGGCTAACTGTATTAAATTAGAACCTGTGTTCTAAGACAGAACACACGTTAGCTTTTTTGTTCAAAAGTTAGAACTTTTGAAAATCTCACCTAATATGGGTAAAAATACTGTACACTGCAACAGAGATTCCAATTAGCTTTTTACAGAAAAAAAGGGGATGCAACTATATCTATTTTTAAAATTCAGTTATTAAAGTGTTTTTGAATAAACTGACAAGAAAACTCTTAATGATCAACAGCACTACATAAATGCTAGTAAATTACAGAAGATAGAAACTGATGGAAATTGCAAGATAAAATTATTCAATTTTATTTTTGGTGTACATGGTTTTGTTTCCAGCCAACTGCCGAAATAAGTAAATTGCTTTGTTATGGCCCTGTGTTTCACACCAAGGTTTTCACAACTCTCACAGTTTATAGTGACTAAAAATGCTGAAAGGAGAGGATCAAGATAAATTTTTGTGTTTTGAACGCCCTTGCTAAAAAAAATCTATGATACTGAATTCAAAACCCCTTTAAAATGTTTCTCAACAATTAGGCTGTTTGGTTTGTTTATTGATTTTCCTAAATATTGGCAGTGAAACAAATCTGACCTGTGTCAGGTTTGTTTCTAATCAGTTGTGCTTTCTGAGTCCCACCTATCTGTCTACATGTATTTCCTCTATTAAGGTTTCAGATCTTATTGGGAAAACTTTGCATTTGTGAAGAGTTGGTGTAACAAAGTAATAGGTACCTAACACTTGACATTGTAACGCCTTGCTTTAGTATCTTGTAACTGCCAAACTTTAATAATTTGAATTTAAATTTTCTGTGCTGTCTGACTCAGGCTGATACTTTGTACAATGTCAGCATAGATGTCTCTGTCTTTTCTGATGAATAACTATATTGTTTTATCAATGATAAAAAATTCTTACACATGTTTTCAGAAGGTTTGGTACCTTGATGCTTCAGAACCTTGATGCTTCAAATGCTATGGTAGCCCTGGCAAAGAGAAACTTTTCTTCATTCCCTAGGAACAGGATGCCCAGAGAGGTTGTGGTCTCCAGCTCTGGAGACATTCAAAACCCGCCTGGACGCCGTCCTGTGCTGTCTGCTGAAGGTGAACCAGCTCTGGCAGGGGGTTGGACTAGATGATCTCCAGAGGTCCCTTTCAATCCTGACCACTCTGTGATTCTGTAATTCTGTGATTTGTGCTGGTAAGGTGGAAAACAACCTGCCATAATAAAGTCTACAATGGCTAGCTGTGTACGGTCAGTACATATAAAAGGCTGGTAAGTAAATTTGTTGATTATTTCATCCATTCTGAGCACATCCTACTACAGGCTGAGCTGAGCTGACAGGGAGTTTCTTTTCAAATATAGAAGGAGATAGACTGAAGAGAGTTAGAGTCCGTAGCCATTAAGCGCACATACAGTACCACAGAACAGCTTCCTGAGTCCCATCGTTCCTCTATTGTCAGCAAATAGCCATGAAATCTTTTCGCATAGTGCTTGTCTCATTTTGCCTTCAGAGGCTGGTTCTCATAAAGGATAGCTGCCTGTTGTTAAGGTCAGTTAGCTCAAATGGTAGAGGTCTGTACAAGTATATCTAAGTTCCAGCTGTACTAATGATCCATATGAGACTTAATGTGGTTCCACATGATGGAATTAACACAGGAAATGACATAAAGAGATTATATTAAAAGAATATTATGGCTGCAAAGTCAAACACTCCAAAATTTAAAATGCTAAAATTCACATTGCCATGAAATCTTAATTAGTTCTTTGCTTGTTATTGGAGCACAAGATGAGCGACATGGTTAAAACTGTGGGCACAAGCCTGTCCCAGGAAATCGTCTGCCTTACCTTGTACTTAGCAGAGGACATATACTTAATTGTTGTGCTGAAGAAGACTCTGCAGCCTAAAATTGAAGACCGTGACATTGATTTTTTATCAGCCATTCATGTATCATGTAAATATTTTGAAAAATAAAGCCTAGTTTCATGAGCGATGCAAATCTTCTCATCACCAAAAGTGTTTTTTGATGGGTGAATTTAGGCCTCTTTCTTGTCTGTGTTTATCTCAAAGAGATAGAAAATTACTTCATCTTTCTAGGAGCATGTGAATGGTACCCCCTGCTCCTGACCCCTGATAATATGGTTAGCATAATTAACACCATTTCATGAGGCAAAGCCATTCTCTGTGACCGAGAGCAAGTCACGTGTGAGTTCCTTTTCCCCTCATTATCAGGCCTTGAAGGTCCTGTGAACCAAGCGGACAAACCAGATTTCTTCTTCTCCTCCCTGCCGGCCTCAAGGTTCCCGGGCACCAGGCCGATTACTCCCTTCCTTACTGGCCTTGAAGGTCCCAGGCACCCAGCCAGCAAGGTATTGTTGATAACCCTATGTCCTGGTTTGAGTGACCCAGGATTAATTTCTCTTTCAGTAATTTTACTTTTTAGTAAGGTCTCTTCTAATTCTAGGGAAAACTGCAATTTTAGAAGACTCTAGTGTCTGAATTTGTGAAAATATTTACTTTATAGTCAGCTATGGTATGTGGGTTTCAAGGTCTCAGTGTTTTCAAGCTCACCAGGTGTGGGGATGAGGAGGAGCGAGACCTGGGCACTTGACCCAAGCTGGCCAACAGGATTATTTCATACCATGAATTTCACGTTCAATATAAATTAGAGAGTTTGCTGAGGATTTTTCTCTCTTACATGATGGCTGTGATCCTGAGAACTTCTTGCCCCAGTGCCGTACCCCTGAGGCCTTCCCTTCCTCCCAAAGCCATAGCGCTCACAGTCTCTGACATTTGCTGTCCGCTGCTGGGAGTGCACAGATTCCTACTGATATAATTGGCTGAGTATAATCCTTGTATATTTTATATTGATATCGGGATCAATATTTGTTCTTTAGTATTATTAATGTTAATTATTTAGTCTTATTCTATTAAATCTGTTTATATTTCAACCCTCAGGTTTCCTTGTTTTTTCCCGATTCCCCTTCCCGGGTGGGGAGGGGTAATCAGGTGATCAAATAATTGTCTAAATGACAATAAATTGTTGTGGGTTCTTCAAACCATAACACCCTGTCATAGAACAGGGAAGGGTAACAGTACACAGAGCACTGTCTCAAAAATCCAGCAGTTATAAGTCCTAAGTGGAGAACTTGGACCAGAGCTGCTGCTGGACAGTGAGATCCATGACCGCCTGATGGCCAGGGACATCTCCACCATCATTTGCTTCCTCTGAGAATCAAGTGACTGACTTGGATTCTTTATATGATTTTCGAGTCTGGATTCTGATTGTCATATTGATACAGCAAACCATGTATTAGATCTGATCTGCACAGGGTCTAGGTGATTAGCAACTGTAAGTAAAAATTCTGTATTATGCTGCCTATAAATTGTACTACATTGATTGTTTGTAGAAATCCTATGCAATTCTAATAATAAATTCTGTGCTATACTAATCATAATACCCTGTTAAGAAAATCAAGCTTTATTTGTAACTAAAACTTAGCGCTGTCATCATTCTGCCAAGGATCCCTAAAAGAACCTGTCTGCTCCCTTAGTGTCAGGTGACAGGATGTTTTATCCCATCAAAATCAGTAATAAATTATAGTTATTGTGCTATGTAGCTTATTAGCTCCATCTCCAAACAGAAGGTGGACTGTGAAATAAACTGTAAAGTGACAATAGAAAAAAAATGCAGATTCAGCTTAAACCCAGGAAATCCCAGCTCTGACATGTAGTGACTTGGGCTTCATTTCCACCATTCTTGGTGTCACTTCTTGATGGAATTACAGCTTTCACTTACAGTGATGATTATTTATTTTACATAAGTCTCCATGCAAATAATTAAACTGATAATTCTGGAATACATATGATTGATAAATAGTAAAACTCAGCACCTCCTGAAGCTTGGAAATGTTCCTCTGTTAGTGACATTACAGTTGATCTTGAATTGGTCATCTGAAGTTTGACTCCATCATTTCTTCCACATTGTTTTCATCTTATTCACTATTGAACAGAACTAGCTGTTCATTGAATATCCCAGTAAATTTTCCAAGATCAAAATCCTGGGTTCTGCTTCTGATAAAATGGGCACTCTTTGAAATAACCCACAGGCTGTTAATTAAAAAATTATGTACTGTAACAGCTCATTTCAGTTGTCTGACCCTCATAGAAGATTAGGTACCTTGGCTTTCTATACTATGCCAGCCGAAAATTAAATGCCCCAATCAGACAATCAAAAAGGATGAGTGGTGAGCTGCACAAAGATGCATAAAGGGAGAGAAATGTGAAATACTGTTGAAGGCAGGAATCCCATCTTCAGGGTGAGAACTCTCAGTACCAGGCTAGAGAGTCATGCCCCTTCTTGTCTGCCATTCTTCTGGAACTGTAAATCTTGTGCTTCTTTCAGCATGAAGGCACAGAGCCAACAGGAAGAAAAGCACTGCCCCTACCTCAGCGAGTTTGCTAACTGTTAGGGCAGGCTCCTAGGGAGGAAGAAGATGGCATAATTGAACCTCCTTAAGCAAACTAAACTCAGGACCCCAAGGATGTAATTGGTAAGTGCTCTCACCACTGTCTTAGAGGGTAAGGCAAGAGCTCTAGCACAAGGTAAGGTAACCACCATATAAAAGGTGACCCCTATAATCTCATTTTAAGAAGAAATTAGTTATGATTCCTTATGTAATTTTCAGTCCTAAAACTATTGTGTAGTATAACAATCCCTTGTTATACTACATCCATAACAGCCACAATATTCCTACCCAGAAGTGGCAGTATTTTAGCCATGAACAAGCAGCCACCTGGGATATATGTAACTGGAAAAAGGGAGAGGATCTGATTATCTCTGAAACATTTGTCTGTCCCTTAGGATGAATGACAACAGACAAAGATTTCTTCCTGATAGTTTCATATCTTGCTAAAACAAAACAGATAAATCATAATAATATCTCACATTTCCCCATCTTCCTTGTTCTTTCCCCTACAAGCAAGTGCACACATTTAAAATGGGCTTAGCTTTACAATCTTGGTTGGGAGCCACCTGCCCAAGCGGAAAACAAGAAAATTAGCAGCAGAGTGGATTGTTACTTGGTGCTATGATACTTTTCATATTAAAGTCATAAGCTTTTTCTTAAAAGAGTCCACAAATAATAAATTCAACAGGTAATTAGTATCTGAGGTTTGGCTTCTTCCCTTGTGACCATCTTTAACAGATACTTGCTTTTAAATTTACTGGGGGAATGACTGGCTACTAATACAAAGGCAGATACATTATCTTGGGTGATATTTCCAGATACTTTATATGCATACATATATATAAAAATATATATTTTAATTTGAAAAGGCAGTAATTTTTTTCTTTCACTTTTTTACATTTCCCTTGCACTGTCTCTTCCCTGAGCCATAATAATAAGAGGAGTGGATTGAGAGCTGTCGCATAGAGACAGCCTCCCTCAGAACCTGCCCTGCATACTAATTAAGTGCTTCCAGTCTGCAGGCTGGGACATGGATTCAGTCTTTCAAGTCAGCCCAAGGCTGAAAATGAAAATGAAAAGCTATAAACCACACTCAGCAGAATGGAAAGCATACAGTTGCTGGGATGTTGTATTGTGCGAGTTAGATTCATGAATACAGTGAAAAGGACTAAAAGAATCTGCTGTCATAAAAAATGCAATGGATCAGGGGGATTTCTTAGGAGAGCTGGGTATGGATCTGAATTCCAGCTACTGATTTGCTTTCATGTCATCTGCAATATTTGCCATCTCATTGTTCAACGCCCTTTTATAGGTAACTGCTCAATATATTACACCCAATAGCAGTAGTTAGTACTGTACCTTGTGGCACCCCACTATTAACCTTTTGTCATGTGGAAAACCTAACAGCTCTGCCTTTTAATCAGTATCTAATTCATGAAAGTATTACCTCATATAACTGACTTGAATAACTTGAATAGCTTTGTCTGAAGCTTTGCCTATGAGATTAATGATTAGTGAAGGTATAACTCCTTTACCCTATAATACCCCTTCATACTCTGAACCAACAGAGAGCTGATGAGAAGACTGATAACATCAGGCAGCTAGGAGTTTCCTGTGCAACGAAGCTCAGACTAGGGGAAGTTCAGGCTGGCAGTTGGGATGCACGGAGAATGTAGCCATGGAGCAGTAAGGCACTGCCCTCAAATGCTGTACTACTTGGTTATCTAAGAGCAAGTTTGCTTCATTGTTCAGAACCTGTGAAGGAGGAGTGAGAGATCTTGGTTATTTACATTTTATTTCAGTTGTGTCTGTCTCTTGCTCCTGGAAAATATGCTCCAACTGTTCTGATTTGCAAGCACAAGCAGCTTGGGATTCAAGGATTCTCTTGAAGAAAAAGAAGACATTTTTTTCCTTCCAGCAAGGAATGTGGAAGAGCTCTGTTTATGTGTAGGTTTACTGCAGATCCTGAAGAAATGCATCTCTTTTGATGAGCTGTTGACAAACCAGAGCTAGGGTAGAACCGTACTCCCACCTCTGCTGGAAAGATGCTGTGGACCTCACATTTTCTAGGGACTCTTCTAGGCGCGAACCTGGCAAGTGGACTGCTCTGGAACCAGAGATGCCATCTGGATAAGCTTATTCTGATGATGCTTGACTCCTAAAGCCCAGGATCGGATGTCCCCAATTTTTCTTCTTTAAAGTGAAAAACTCTTTGCGAGAATGAGCGCATTTCACCATGAAACTGATGCTATAAGAAGCTTTGACTGGTGCACAATGGAGTGTTATAACCTGGCTGCCAGAAAATGGGGCTGGTAAAAGTAAATGGTAGGCCATAGTGTACTGACTGCAAAGTTTTTTCTGTGTTAGCATTTTTCTCCAGAGAAACATTTAAGAGTTGCTCTGTTTTTTTGGATTGGATACTCCTCACCAATCGTGATTTTTGGAGCAGGCTAAAAGAAGGGCATCTCCATCAAAGTATATTTGGTCAGTATTGGATCAAGTCTTTCACATGTTGATAGAAAATGCACTGAGTCCAAATTTCAAATCTGTATTTTGTACTTCAAACTCTCTTGTTCTGGTATAGATCATATCCAAACCTGTATACCATTCTTCATTATAAAATTAACAAAATAATATAACCTGGGTATTCTGTTGTGGATATAGTTTGATCTCCTGTCTGCATTAAATTTTAGAAGCTGCCCAAGCATATGTAAACTAGATCCCTTTTGAGACCCCAGGTGGTCTCTGTCAAGGGAAGAACTTGAAATGGGGCAAAAGAAAGTCTTATTTTGACAGGGATTCTTCAAGTAATAAGTTTCCCAGGAGGCATGAACTACCCTGCTGTAAAAATGATCTCTAATGAATAAGTTCTCTAGATAACTAATGCACCTGCAGACGTTAACAACAAAGGTAAGATAAAACCATTGCCAAGCATTTAATGATAGCCTAAGGACTAATGAAGATCTGAGGGATAGCAACTTGAAAGGCAATGGTCACAGCCCACCAAGAACATGATGTACTTTCTTGTCTTACTGAGATATAGATGGGAATGACTCAAAGGCCTAGAGACCCAAATCCATCCTGAACGTTGAAAGGATGGATTACTCTCCTCTAGTAAAGCACGCAGAACTTCCTTCTACTGAGGTATTTGTCCAAATTGCAGAGATTCAAATTCAGCATATAGTGTGTGTGTGTGTGTGTGTGTGTGTGTGTGTGTTTGGAAAAAGAATACAGAAATTGAAATGCTTCCTCCTGGCGATGTCTCCTATGATTCACATTTACACCACAGCCAAAACCCTCTTCAAGGGTTTTTTCATGAGCAACATACCATGAGCAGAAGGGGACAAGACCTATAGGCTTTGGTTCTATTTCTAGTCAGAATCACCACCCTTTTGAGCCTTTCAAACCAAATGACCCAAGGAAAGGCAAGACAAAGAATCATCATAAGGAGAGAAATAAAAACATCTCCTCTTTGACTTTAGATCTCTCAGTCATATTCATAAATGACATCTAGATTCAACTTTGGCTTTAACTGTGAATTTCAGGGGAAATTTTGATTTCTTTTTTAAGGGAGCAGAAGACAGAGAGGTGCAAGAGGGGTCTTGTTTTTTGCGTTCTCCTTTGATTAGGACTGGCAGATTCTTGTCGTCTTTGCAGGTAGCCAGTTCCTAAAAGAGGACTGCTAACTGCTGTCACTTAAAGAACTGAAATGATTTCCTGCAAAAGCAGAGTTTGATTCAAGCCCTGAAAACTGGCTGTGAACTCTGTGGCTTTCAGGTCTTCCAAAACCTTGTCTGCCTTGAGCAGAAGAGATCTGAGCAAGTCCAGTTTCTCAGATGAACAGAAAAGGAATTCTCATCTCTCTATTTAAGTTCCTATACTAGCCCAATCTCTGAGATATGAGTCAGAAATGTCTCCTGAGAGAAACCATCATGCCTAAAGACCGCCAGCAGCATAAAATATCAAAGGAACCTTGAGGAAATGTTTGGACACCTCCTTAGCCTTCCTTGAATAATTCCAGATATTTCTGAAAACCGAGAGCCAGCCATGTACCACAGTAAGTCTGTGTCTGGCTATAACAACTCAATAATTGGCAGCTACAAGTATTGAGAGAGCCAAAGAATAAACCTTTCCTCCAAACATGTTCAATTGTTTGGAGGTTGTCTCTAGGGGCTGATGACACTTCTCTCAGTTTTAGACTTTCAATCTTGCAGCCAAAACCACAACAAGACAGGGTAGGATGCAGGAAATAAATCAGATGCCACCCTTTTCTGGAAATTACTTTTCTGCAGCTATTTGGCAACATTTTTAGGTTTGTGGACCGGAAGGTTGTCAGACTGAACAACTCAAGAGACAGGAAAAGGAACAAGTTTCATCACTGGAATTGCTACGCATTCCTGCTCCTCTTCTCCCACCCAGTTTAATATCTATTATCTCCCCTTTAGGGCTTTTTTTTTTAATTGTCTCTGAAAAAGCTACAGGAATGGTTGGGTGAGGAAACAGTACTGAATGATATCTGTACCACCACATTTAGATGAATCTTTAATGTTTCGAACATGAACTTAAGATTCCTATTAACATGCTGGTGTGCCCAGCTCTCCCACAAATTCTTTTCTGGGCTTTCCTATCTTCCTTATGTTTGCTTTCTGCCTAACGAAGGCTTGACACAGGCAGCCACAACAATCCTCAGTTTGCGCAATGCTCCATGAGCCAGTGACCAGAAAGTAGTGACTTAAACAAATGAAAACTAGGAAAAGCCTTTAAGTGTCTAAGAAGAATGCTGGACCTGCCACTTCCCAGAAGTTACTCTGTATGCTATGACACAAATGAAAGTGACCCTAACCCTCTATGCTATTTTTTCTTTCCCATGTATCTCCCTTTTTTTAATTTATAAAGCAAACCAATGAACCAACCAACCCAGGACTGGCATCCAGCACCAGCAGTTCAATGCCACCTAACTTATTGTCTCTAGTCCTCCATTTTTTTAATAGCACAGACACTTCATACCATCTTTTAAGGCTTTGTATAGAATGATCAAATTTAAGTCTACATACCTGGCGGACAAAATAAAGATCTTGCTTAGCTTCTTTTTTTCCCCATGTCAAAACCCTTTCCCCTCTCTTTCTGTATCTAGAGAAAAATAAAAAGGTTTTAAGTGATCACTTGCAAGGGGAGTATACTTGGCTATAAGTGCACTTGCAATGCATGCCACAAGCCACTCTGAAACCATCTGAAGAAGTATTCCCCTGAAAGAGGGTGATGCCAGAATTTCTATACACTGACAAGTATAGAAATTATGTTTCTTGCCAGAGGGATCTATCTTTCTGATAGATGAGTAGAACCTTAGCACCAACAGCCCATGCTACGGAACGCCTGGAAGAAAACTGAAGTTATAAAGTGAACCCTAGAGCTATCCGAACTATCAGCAATGGCTTCAAAGGTGTTCTCTTGCTTAAACATGATTTTTATTAAGTGGAGTTTCAAAAGAATAATATAAAACTAGGTCCTTGACTCTGAGAGGTTTATGACAGCAAGATGGGATCTATAGATTTCAGAAATTAGGTGACATAAAGTTGTCTTTAAACTTTGACTTCCCTTACACGAAGGACTTGTTTTCCTGGACGCTCATTTAGTCCAAAGAAAATGCTTCCTAGAGATGCTGAGGCATCAGTAACTGTTCGATTATTTGATATTTCCTTCACAAGCACCTCCAAAGATGCCAAATGATGGTGTTTTGGCCAGGCAAACTTAAGAGGTACATTGCTATAGGTGAATGACCCAGTCAGTCTAGATGCAAGAAGCTTTTATTCTTGAGATAGGATCCAAGGTTGTTGACTAAGCAGATCCATTTACTGTTGGAGCACCTTCTCTTCCTTTCTTTGCACATATTACAGGAGTTGCTTTCCTTCATCTGACAAACTCTAAACTTTTACCCACTGGAACCCACTTAACAGTTCTGTGTCAGGGATAACACACATAAACCCCTTCCTCGTTCACTTTGCATTTAAATTCTCCCACTGTGTGAAAACAGGAAAGTAGCTCCTACACACTGCTTGAACTAACAGCTGTGACTTGTTAGACTGTTAGAAAGAAGAGATGAAAACTCTCTTCTTAGTAGGGGAGGCTGTAAAATAAGAAAGCAGGGGTAGAGAGGAGAAAGAGGTACGTTCCTCCCATGGAGGGGAGGAAGAAACTAAAAAAAAAACTATAAGCCAGGGAGGCTACCATGATTTCCCTACAGCTTTTTATAGTCTCGCTTTATAAGAGAATTCCTACTTTAAAAGATTAAATGAAAAGAATCTGTACTGGCCACACCTACACGATCTTTTAGGAGATGGTATAGTTTTTTAGGTTTCAGTGGAAAGCTTGAAAGACCAAGTTTTCAGGCTAAGAACTGTGTCCCTTCTGGACCCCTTAGGGAAAGGTTTTCAATACCATAGCCCATAACAGCATGTTTCTCAATGGCATAACAGCAATTTCTGTGTCCTAGAACGACAAACACTGGGAATGGATCTGCCACACTGGGCAAGGTCCAAGGAGCCTAAAAATGTCCCAAATTTGATAACCCGCCAAAAAGTAATCTCTTTAAAATAAATTTTGTGAACCTACCTTTAAGATTTTTTTTTAAATAACTTACAATTTTACAAATTTCTTTCTTCCATAAGAAAAACGTTTGTTCTGAATACTGATGTCTAGGGCGGCCACTTGAAAATAAACTCTGAAAAATTCATTGGTTTCATTGTGTTTAGTTTGTAAATTTAGTATCCTTCCCAGCAGCACTTATAAATAGGTACAACATTTACCTCTATGGAAATACTTCAAATATCATGGTAACTTATTTCAGATTTTTAAAAGTCGACTGAATTATTTGATTAGCAGCTCAGCTACGTCAAGAACTCTGTAAAAGCTTAAAAATGGATAGAAGGTAATATTCTTTTTCCATTAGAATGTCTCATATGTCTTTGAAGTTCTTCCTTACACCTTGCATTTGAGCTGCATTTTTCTTTTCTGGAGGTAAAAATACTTATTTGTCTTGAATTACCCTGTGAACTACTTTACTTAATGCTTTCCTTTACTATTTGTCTGGTTTGGGGTTTTATCATTACAATCCCTTTTAAGGTAGGGAATGCTTTTATACTTATACTCACATTTTATAGTAAAGAAGTATAAATACCAGTCATAATAATTTAATAACAACATAAGATGATAAATCTTAATGTCTCAGCACAATGTGTCTTAGAAACTGCTCTCTGCAAGACAGCATGATAATGTTTATAAATTTATCTGTCCTATAATTTAAATGCATCCAAACTCTCAAACGCAGAAAAGCACATAACAGTACTACACAGCAGTTTAGGAAGTGATGAAGTCTATCATGACTGGTTCAAACTTTAGAGAGTATGTAGTCAGTCAGCTGGTAACTAATCACAAAGCTGCAGTTATCACCTCAATTCTTGAGAAAGATGCTATTGATCTTTAATAAAATCAAACAACAAAGAACTCGGGTTTATACTTCATCAGTAAAACAGTACTTTCTGAACCATAACTCTAGCATCAATATCATGCATCAGTTCAATCCTGGAACACAGAACTGAGAAGGACACTACAGGCATAAGAACATGCACACTTTCCTTTCCATCTTCCAGAAGTCACTCCTAAGGCACCTATAATGACAGGGGATTTGTTACGTGAAATGAACTTAAATGATCCTAAAGTGCTCCACTTTACAAACAACAGGGGAACGGCACTTTCCACCCCCCACCCTGCACCTCCAAGAAGATCCTTGCCAACTTGATCAGTAAAAAAATTTATTTCTGACCTGAAATCAGTGCACCAAATCTGAAATCCTATCAAAGCTGTGGTCATTCTCATCAGAGAGAGATGGAAGAGGGAATAACATTTCAAAAGTGAAATTATGCTACCAAAAAAGAGTAGAAACCAAGAATTTTTTTCTTCTCCTCTTCAGGCAATGAATAGAAACTCTGAAGCATGTGATACATTAATTAAATGCAATACTTAAATACAACAATTACGACTGAAAGCTCATGATCCAGCAAAAGATGAAGAACCTCATCTAATGAGTGGGTCTGGGTTGGCTCAATCCTCTGTCCTTGCCCATATCAGCCATAGAAACCCTTGGATCCCATACTGAAACATGTCCTTGAACAGACAGTCAGTTTGCTTTCATGGACATGCCTACTACCCACAAGACAGAAACCACACCAGTATTTAGCCTTTCCTTTTATCTGTGCCATTGTATCTCATTACCAACTTTTCTTTTCCACTCACTAGTTTTACAGCAAACAAAACACATGGCACTAAACACTGCCTGACACAGCCTTACATAGAAAGCCCATCTCCTTTAGTGCTCTAAAAGGAATGACAGCAAACCCAATGCACAAAGCCTCATTTCACATGCTTTATTTTCCAACTTCATGGCCATCCCTAGCCTGCCCTTAATTTATCAAGCTTCATCTTGTAAGCCATTCAGATTCCTTGCACCCATTACTCTGTCTGGAAGACAGTTCCAGAAGTTCATGTCTCTGATGGCTAGAGACCTTCTTTTAACTTTCTGTCTAAATGTATTATTGATTAATTCATATCCATTTGATCTTATCTTCCAGCTTTAATTGTTCTTCTCCTTACTTGCTATTTACCCCCAAATGTATTTCTAGAAAGTAATCGTATCCTCTTTGAATCTTCACCTTGGTCAGCCAAACCAAGCCACGTTCTTTTAATCTCCTCTCAAAAGACTTTTTTACCATTCCATTAATGGTCCTTGGAGACCTTTTCTGTGTTTGTTCCAGTTTAAATTCACCTTTTTTCCAGTACAGACGGCCTGACTGATACCAGTAATCCAGATGAGATCTTAACATTATTTTGTCCTAATCGTATTATTATTTTCCAATACTCACAGAAAATGTGTTTTTGACATTTACAGCAGCTGCCATCATGGCTGAAAAATACTATTACTGTGTTTATTTTAATAAACAGAGAGGTCTAACTTCCTGCATTCCTGCTGACCAATGAGCCTCCAGCTACAACAGAAGGTCCTTTAATGCATGACTTTGCAGTATTAATTTTTTTCTCATTGTGATGATTCCTATTGACAGTAATCTCATTCTTCCTATCTTATAGGCAGATTCTCCTTGATATTAGTAATGCCTCCCAACTCTCTGTTACCTGCAAATTTCATGAGCACAAACTGGGTTTTGCACTAAGGTCACTAATGTGAAATATTAAACGGAATCAGTCCCAAGATGAATCTTTGAAAAAAAACATAAATAAACTCCCGAAATTTTTACAACCTCTCTTTCAAAATTCCCCATTATGAGTCTTTAGCCAGTTTTTAATTCCAATTCCTGTCCTCTCCTGCTAAAATAATGATTTCCATGAACACTGTTTCAAATGTTTTGCTTAAATCCAGATGTATCAGGTCCACTGCATTGCACTTTTTAAAGAAATCTCTTATCAAAGAAAGATGAGGTTTGTCTAACATGATCTACTTTTGATAAAACTATCTTACATTTTATCCCATTTTCTGTTTACCTCCATTTCTATGATCTTGATTACTCCTTCCTTTCAAACTTTTTCTAAGACCTTGCACAACATCAGGGTCAAAACAACAATCCTGTAGCTTTTCCCTCTCTTTTTGAAAACATATCATTTTTGATACTTCCCAATCACATGCTATACCAGAATTGAAAGATGGATTGAAAATCCTTGCTTATGGAGTTGCAATTTCATGTGCCAGTTCTTTCTGGCACAAAATATAGGTTTCCTGTTTTCTCAGGGTAAGAAGTCTATATTTTCTATATTCTTCCACACTGGTGATTGTAATTTCTATTACCCTATCATTATTCTCATCCTTGTCCTTTGAATATCATTATCTTTATTCTCCATCTAATTCTCATATCATGAAGACCACATTTCTTCCTTATAGAACCTCTTTTTGTATTTAAATACAGTAGGTCACCCAACTAACAGAAGTACATGTCATATATTAGTGCTATGGTTAATGTAATATAAGAAATTGATTACACAGTATAAAACAGTATGAAGGAAACTCCATGAACATTGTTTGGCTCAATGATATTTGAAGAATCAAGAAAACATTCACAACAACATCTAATTCCCTCTGGCACTTCCTACAAGATACACCAAGGTTGTTGCAATTTTTCCCTTTAGTGTGAATAAAAGTGTTGCAAAAAGAAATAAGGAACAGCTAAGCTTTATGCAATGAAATTTTATCAAACAAAACAGTGTATACTTTGTAAAATGCAAGTTTATAGTCTGTAAACAGAACATACAGATTAACTGGCTTGCTATATTTGCTGCTTATTATTTTGTATTGCTTTCTTTTTACTATTACTATTCCATGAGTGAAACCCATTTAAGTTCTTCCTGAGGTAGCATATAGCAGAAAAAGCCATACCTACGACATTATATGCAGCTGAGAACAAGAAGCAATCACTGAAATTAAGTTCTTATTCTCTTTTTATTCAGAGAGTTATGACATTTCCTCTATCTGCCTTTTCAGCCCACAGAAATGTGAAATAAAATATAGAGTTCTCACAGGTCTTCAATCATACTTTTCAATCATCCCTGAGACTGGAGAACCATGTACAAATTTACAGAAATGACATCTCCTTCCTTTCATTCCAGCATCTCCAGACTGCCATCAAGCTCTGCTCAGCCAACCTAGTATGTGTGGGCAAACAAGGTAACTGATCAATCTGGCAATTAGTTTAATGTAATAGCCTTTAAGGAATGTAATAGCCTTTAAGGTTTGTCCCAGGTTAATCTATGGCAGGACAAAGTAAATGAAGAATGTGATCTAAATAATTCTTTTGAAAGCAGAAACAATCACTGAAAGAGATATTTTTCTTCCAGAATGTTTTTAAAGCACTCTGTAGCCTTCTCAGAGAGATCTGCGTTTGGGATACTCTTTTCCTATTTTACTGCCTTTGTCTCTTTCTCGTTCCTCTTCGATCTCACTACTCCCATTAAAGGATCACAGATGTTGCACAGACAAGCATTCACAAGCTGGTAAATGCCAGCAGTAGTTTTGTTCATGCATATTCATTAGAATAAGTTTATAATTGCATGATCACATATTTCCATGGTACCATTTCACTGCTCTACCCAGACAGTGCCTTTTACACTCTTTTGTACCTTTTCCATTTTCTACATGACTTCCAACATCTAAGAACACGTAATTGGATTATTTCATAGTGCACAGATAAAACACTTCAGAGCCAAGTTTGGCCAGGAAGCCTACATTCTGTTTTTCCCTTTTCTGAATGCATGAGTTAGAACTTTAAAATTATTTTGAGACATATTTGTAAGTAAAATGCATTTCTTTCTATAAATTCATAGGTCAGAAAAGACTTTAAAATCCTTTAGTTGGATCTCTGGCATATCACAATCTATTAAATTTCAGTCTATACTAAGGCTATTAACTTATTTTTCACTAATGCATATTAAAAAAAAAACAATTCTGTTTTGATTTGCAGGTTATTCATATCTCTTTAGAGAAACTTTCAAATCTTCATCTTAGGAGATGAAGAATCTCCATTTTCCTCTGTAGCTTATTCCGTCACTGTTAAAAAAAATTAATTTTGTTTCTAATGTGAATTTATCTGGAGACAGGTTCCAGCACAAAAGGATGCCATTGTACTAAGCCTATCTCCCTTAAAATGAAAAGCCCTTTCAAATATGGGATTTTCTCCACAGGAAAGTATTTATACATTGTAATCAAATAACTTCTGAATAATTTCTCTCTCTCTCTCTCTCTCTCTCTCATGAATGAAGCAGACTGGGCTCTTCAGTTTTCAAACTACAAAGCAATTCTCCAGAATTGTTTCTGTGGATTTCTATCCGCTCAAAGTGCTCGCCGATCTTTTTAAAATGCAAGCCCCAGAAACTTATTCAGGATTCTAGTGCCAATTCCATATCCAAAATTTAAATGACCTCTCAAGTGGTCCATTTCCTATTCAAATGATCTATTTTTGTCAAATCATTACAGTGGGAACCCATGCTGAGTCATTTGTCTACTGTGACCTTGAAATCTTCTCAAAATCACCATTTTCCAGGAAACAACTCCTCTTCCTATAGACCAACAATATGTTTTCTTTCCCTAAATATATGATCTTGCTTTTGGCAGTGTTAGTCCAAGTGGTCCTGTAAGACTGTCCTGGCTCTATTCAGTATTTACTATTTCTCCCATTTTTATATTATCCACAAATTTTACCAAATACATTTAGTATCATTTATTTGTTAAAATAATGGGGAAAATATTGAATAGCATTAGACTTCCACTTGCCTACTGATAGCATTAGTATCAATCTCCGTGCAAGGCAAACTCCACGCATAATGACTCCCTATTGACAACTACTTTTTTGTGTTCCACATTCTTCGACCAGAGCAGCACCTGCCTTGTTGACACCGTATAGGGTTCATTCTTGAATTAGAATGTTTTTTTTTTTAGTACCAATTCAACTGCCTTATAAGAATCTGTATATATTGCTTCTATAAATTAGTAAACATGCAAATGTCAGACTACTTTGACTAGACTGTTTTTATGTAAACCTACTTTGACTGCCATTCACTATATTTCCATTCTTTAATTCTTTTTTTTTTTTTAATAAATCCTTAATAACTTTGCATTATATTGGCATGGATTGATGCCAGGCTAACAGATCTATAATTACTTGGGTCAGTCTGCTTACCTTCTAGAACACTAGCACAACCTTATTACTCTTCCAGTTTCACGGAATAAATAATTAATTAGGGGTAAATGCAAATTCCATCATAGGGACCTATTTTGATCTCTATAATAATAGGGTTCTAATCTTTAAATTCATAGTACACACAGCTGTCAGAGTCAGACTGCACTAACAAAATCACCAGTATAAATGGTAAACTGCAATATAGGTCAGAGGGTAGAAGGGAATAAGATGCACTTTGCTAGTAGATTTCAGATATATTTTATGATAGCAAAAGAACTATGGAACTCAGGTTTAATTACATGTTCTGTCAGTTAAAGAATTTTTCTCCTTTTTTTTTTACTGATCCTAGCTTGTGCTATTCTTCTCATGTCTTGACAAATATTCTTCCCCTATCTGACCCATGACTACCCCGCTCCTACCTGTATGTCAGGTAGCTTGCTTTCACTCTCCTCCATTCCCCCTCTTTGCAAGAAGAATCAGCTTTAAGATACAAGGAAAAAGGGTTTACAGTTTCCTCTCTGGTGCCATGGCACTCCAGAAGAACAATGTCTGGAAAAGTCATGGTCCGTGCTAGTCTGTTCAGAGAGTTTTTGGAAATAGACCATTTTTACTCCCTTTAGAAAGGAGATCCATCAGGGGGAAGGAAAATCAGTAGAGATAGAGAATGTTCAGTGGATTTGGCTGCCAGATTCTGACAAGTCATTCCAGAATATTTAAGTGATTTTCAGAGATTAGCACTTCAACCAAATTAATCTGAATCAGAGGCATACTGAGCTTGCTGAACAGAACTGTATATATTTTGCAAAACTGACATCTTTCAGAATTTGAGCATCTATCCATTGTGATTCTACTCCCGAATTTTACTACTCTGACATAAATTGTGACATAACTTCTTCCCATATATGTCATGTACAAAGCCTGTAAGTGTTAAAAGAAGGAAGAAAAGTAGGCTTAGAGCCTACCTACCGCATTTCTGCTACTTTTTCCTAATTTAGACCAAAATCCAGCAATTGTATTAATAATCAGTGATTCTGGATAAATATAATTTCTAATTATAAAAACCCCAATAACAATCAAAGAACATCTTTTCTCCCTGAGTAGTTCTAGTTGTCAATTAGCCGTGCCATTTTTTCACTGTGACCATGAGAGTAGACCTGTATGCTCATAAACTTTCTGTCTCTCAAAAGCACAAGGTAATAGCTTTTGTAAATGCAGCATCTTGGTAAAAGAAAACCAGTAAAGTCTGTTGTGTTTTGAACACAGCCCACTTTGGGCTCAACACAAATTCGAACACCTCTGTTATTTCTGAGGAAAGTAGAGAGACCCTTTTACATCTAATTTCTTTTGACAAAAAGGGGACATAATACTGCTTGGATGGTGTAAAATGGATTTCCAGGTGTGTTTAGGTCACTTTATGCAAGGCAAGCCATTATCTTACTGTAAATGAGAATCAGGTCAACAATTTTCCATGGAGTTCCTCTGAATGCTGTGGGGAAGATGCAGCATCAATCCTCTTCTTTTAATCAAGCCAACATGAGACTGATGGTGGCAGGAGAGTATTTGAACTCCCAAAATATGCCATATGATGGTGTCAGATGCTACATTATCTCACAGTTATATCTTCAATGTATGTTGAACAGCTACCATACAAATGTTTAAAGTGTTTTTTTATGTAAATAGCTTTATTCTCTTTATTCCCATCATTAGAACAAATTAAAAGATTCCTTTATGCTTTTCTTTTGAACTAGTAGGCAACATCTATACCAACCTGGACACAATATTCTTTGCTTTTCTTTTCAGACGCAAAATCAATAGCATTAAGTAGAATCTAATTTTTCTCTATGGATACTTGTATCTTATTGGATCATTTCTCATGTGCAATGAACTATCTGCTTTAACATCCAAGTTGATTCTTTTAGTTGCTCCTTTAATTTTTTTCTTCTGTCTCTTCACTCTCAGTATCAAATATGAAACCAAAAATTTAAATCTGTCTGAATGAGAGTATTCAGGGCAAAGTGCTTCAATCACTTTTAAATTGCTCATTTTGTGCTACACTGAAGGTGATGTTTTTAGAAGAAAAGAAGGTTGCAACTTTCTATCAAGTTCAAGCCTTTGCCTTCGTTTCTTTCTTTCTTCCTTTTTTTTTTTTTAAGGTGCAGTCGCCAATTGATCTGTCATATTGCCGTTTTCAAAGATGAACTGAGAATGCTCTGAAAGAAGGTTGCTGTTGAAGAGCTGCTGGAAGACCTAGAGTAGGGAATTACATTTTCATTGTGGCTAACTTTCAATGACACTGAAGATGTCTCACTTGGAAGATCATCAAACCCATGTTTTCTCTCCCACTTCAACAGACAAAGCTTCATTCATTTGATGTGGAGACTCTGAAGAAACTAATTTTCTTTTTGAAATAAGTGTGAATTCTTTTTATCTTGTGATTTAACAACTCTTGACAATGCTTACATTTCACTTCAGAAAAATTAGCTGTTTTCATAATTTCAGTCTTTCCAATAATTTTTTCCCACTAAGTCTTTTAGTATTCCCTTTCTCAACCCAGGTTAATATACATGGAAGTTTAGTAATAACTACTTCTAAATTAGCTATTTGTTGTATTAATAAAAAGCTTTCCTATTTACTAAAATTACCATAAAAATAACCACTTCTTGAATTTAACACTGTAAAGAATGAGAATAAGATGTGCTAATCATGTTTTCCAATGACTTATCTTGTGTTAATTTCTAGCAGATCAAATACATCCTTGATTACAGGATACTCTTACCTATTTTCTCTTTCACAGTGTCTAACGTTTAGCTCCATCCCTGTTCTCCTGTGACTAAGAATATCACGCATTCCCTGTAAGGCTTCCAGTTCTGTAACTCTGCTAATGATTAGTACAAAGAAAAAGTATTTTATAGTTTTATAATATGTACTTGACAAAGATTTCATGTGCAAAAAGGGAGACAGGAATAAAAGTGAAATGAGACCTAACTTCCAGACAAGTGTATTATTTTAAAGTTTCTTTTCCAGAAAAGAATCCTGAATTTTTCAAGTCGCTGGAGGTCTGGAACTACTTTTCTATTAAACAGTTCAACATACACTGTGTTGTGACTTACCACCATGTTACTGGGCTATAAGAATAATGCTCCAGGTTCTCATTTTGTATGTAGAATGGTGCTAAAGCCTTGTGATTTTTTGGTGAGAAGATGCTTTACATGGAAATTGCAATTTCTACCTGAACTACAGATATGACTTTCAGAAGTTTGGTAGGTGGAGCCAGAAATTTCTTACTGAATTAGAAGTCAATTTGAAGCTCCCAATGCAGTATTTTAAAAAGCCTGTGGAGGAAAAACAAGGGAAAAGGCAAAATGAAGATGGATTACAGCTGATGGTGACTTTTACAGTGAAAACATGGAAGTTATTTTTGTTTTAAATATCTGCTGCATAGAAGTTTAACGATTTTTGCTCCCAACTCTACATGGTACTTAACAGGCGCAGAGAAAATCCTCCCAACATATGTATTATACAAATCAGAATACCTGTTTCCTTTTTACAAATTTTTATTGAAGTGAATATTGGTGAAAGCTGCTTGGCTCCCATCACTGTTTTCTGAAGTGTTTGACATATACGCAAGATTTGGGCAGCCAAGGTTGGAGAAAGGCAAATTTCTGACATAAGATGCCACTGGAAAGGACCTTGAAAGCTCATCTCATCTCATCTATCTACTGTTCTAACGCAGGACAGAAATATCAGTAACATATCTGAGCACAGGTAGTCTGAACAGAAAGAACTCTAGTAATAGAGATTTGACATAATCTCTTCACAAAATATGCCAGTGCTTCATTATTTCTACTTATTCCTTCCAATATCTAATCTGAATTTCTCTAGCTGTGTTTTAAACCTCTTCTTTTCTGTCCTATCCATGCTGAACATGGAGAAAAATTATTCCCTTTCTTTCTGGGGTAGCCCAGAAGACATATCTAAAGACATGTTTCACCTCAGACTTTTTCCTATAGACTAAACATCACCAGTTCTTCAAACTTTCTGTATAAATCATGATCACTCTCATTATTCTCCTTTGGACTCACTCCAGGTAACCCACCTCCTTAGTGAAGTGTAACGCTAAATGCTAACTACAATAATCTAGGTGAGACCTTACTGATGCTGAGTACCATAATTTCCTATATCTTACAGGCTACGTTTCTGGTTTTGCATCCAAGGGAGACCTACTCTATTCCCCAGATCCTTTTCTAAAGGACTAGCCAGTTATTTCCTATTCCAAGCTATTATTGCTGCTTAGTCTCACCTAAATATGAAACTTCTCATTTCCCCATAACTGCATCCAGTTTTCCAGATTGCTTCTCCAACTGGCCAAGACCATTTTGAATTTGAATTCTGTTCTCCAACTTGCTGCGGCCAACCTACTGCTATATGTAAACGGAATAAACATACTCTGCATTCCATCCCCAAGCCACTACTGAAAATACCAAATACTACAAGACACAGGAGAGGTACTTGTTCAACCCAGTTGATACATCCTTCCAATTTGACAGGGCTGATTACTTTTGCTGTTTTGCTACTACCACTGTTCGTAACTACTGTCTGAGTATGCTTGCTGAATAATGCTACACTAATCTTACCATCATGGTGTTCATATCAAGTCTTCCTGCTTTGCTAATAAAAATGTGGTATATATGTATGACATGTAATGATGGCCAGAAATCCTGCTGAAGTTCAAGATACACAACTATTATTGTTCTTCTATTCCAGTCTTATTAGCCCAAAGCAGAAGGAAAACAGATTGGTTTGACATGGGCTGCTCTCAACAGATCCATTCTGTCTGTTAGCCATTTCTTTGCTGTATTCCAGATGCTTACATATAACTCATTTGATTATTTGTTCATTATTTCTTCTAGTATTATTTTAGGAATTGAAGTTAAATTGACAGATGTAAAATTCCCTAGCTTCTTCCTTTTTACTCTTTAAGCATGACATTTGTCCTTTTTCAATCACTTAGACCCTTAGCAAGCATCTCCAGGTTATCAGAGTTGTCTGCTGACAGCTTTAAAGAGTTTTGGCCAGTGCTCTCAATAAGCTAGGGTCCATTTTATTAGGCTATAAGATCATGCTCCTTTGTTTTTCATAATAATTGTATTAGCCACATGATTACAGTAGACTTTACTGAATAATGAAACAAAAAATGCATTAGATGTTTTGGCCTAAGACATCTTACATTACTAGTTTTCTCTCTCAACTGAGTATTGAATAGTTTCTCAGTGTTTTTCGTATTCCTTCCAGAATTCAAGTAGAAACTCTGCAGTCATAAACTGTAATGTTCTTTATAAAAACAAATTTTTTAAGCTGGTCACTTATAAAAGGTTTCTTGTTCCTCTTAGTTATAACTTCTTTGCCTTGTTCTTTTTGATTTCTGTCCCCACATACTTAAGCATTCCTTTACACTAATCCTAGTAATCTCACATAATTTTAATTTCCTGTATGACTCTTTCACATGTTTGAGGTCAGTGTATATGATTTAACCAGATGATTTCTTGCTATATACTTGCTGTTCTTTCCTTGCATTGGGATCATTAAATTCTGAATAGCATGTTTTTCATTAGGAAGTGCTTAATTCCTTTATTCCTTTAAACTTCTCTTCCATGACATGTGATGTTCCAGTACCCTGAGTTTGTTGAAGTCTGCTTTCTTGAAAACCTCATTTTCTATTTCTTGCTGTTCTCTCTCCTTTCCTTCAAAAGAATCATGGATACTTTCATTTCATGTTCACACAGTTTCTCTCCCACTCTCATGTTCTCATACACATCCTATTTAGCACAAGGCTGCTGTAGAGTGTACTCTAACCTCTCTAGTTGCTTCCTCTACTTTCTCTACCAAGGCTGTCACAAAAAGAAATAAATATATTTTGCTTTCTCTCTATAAGCTGTTATATTCTTTTCCAGCTGAAGTCTACATAAACTTTTTTGCCTGTTTTTATGAAGTTCTATGCCTTAGAGGATTTGGCTAGTTTCTCAAAGAAAATAAACCCACCCCAAAAGAGTGCGACCCCCACAAAAGAGGCAAAAGTGAACTCAAACCTTATGCAACAGATATTTCTGGCTTGGGATTTCAACAGAAATCTCCCTGATCTTGTAACTGGTGTATATATCCTCTTTCTGGACAAGCCACCATGTGTGCCCTTATATTTTAGTCATATGAGCGATTCTAACAAGCCATTACTATGCCAGTTGAGTTGGAGTTTTGTATTAAGAATTCCAGCTTTTCTGTTCATATTTTCTGTTCCTGATTTCTATGATCAGAGACCTTTCTAGATTTGAAAGGACAGCAGATCATTCGGGCTTCAGATTGCTTGCTTGGCTTGTCATCAAGGGAGAAAATGAACACCCATTCCCATGGAAATGTTTATATTCATACTTTTCAATGAAAAAACCAAAACTTTTCCCGATATGCATTCACCACAATGTTTTTTTTTTCTGGGGACCCTCAGTCTGAGATGTGTTTTTTGCTGCTATATACTACGGGAGGAAGGAATGGCACCTATAGTCCAGATTTAGTAGCATTTGCTAGACACAGAAGATAAATGGGGGGAATATTTGCCCTTAAAACTGGAAAATAAGTTAGAAATCCCAAGTTATTTTCTCACTCTGCTACTTACATGGGTATTGTGTTTACTAAGAAGAACATGTACTTTTCATGTGCTTTAAATAAAGTACAAGTATAATCCTAGTGAAGACAAGAGAGTTACAGCATGAATGCACACAAACTGCTTGAAATAAATTCTAAGATTAAAACCTTTTTTTCTGGTAATGACAAAACCTTGGTGTGTGAACTTTGGCAACTCATTTATCTGTCCTTTAATTTTCAGTTCCTCAGCTGTAAAATGACTATGACAATAGTTATCAAATTCATAAGTGGGATGTTTGTCTTAAAGAATATTTATAAACCCATAAAGATCCCCAGATGATAAGTGCTACAGAAAGCAAAGGATTATTATTAATAATGCCCACTCGGAATGATGTTCGTATCTTAGTGATAACTTTATCCCTAAAATTACTAGAAGGAGATTTAAAAGCTTACAGCAAATGCTGAAACGAGGCAAATTTTCTCTCCTATCTGTAAAGCATCTTGCTGCACTGAGAGCTCCAGCACACATTTGTCATCTGGAGGCCAAGCAGGCCTTCCACGATTCCGGGAAATCATTTCCAAAGACTGTAGATTGTCAGTTGCTTGTACACTGGAGGCCATCCAGGCAGCAGATTAAATTGTATGAGAAAATTGTAGCAGGCTCTAGACCACATGTAATGGAGACCCCCAATGACCTTTCCAAGGACTTGGGAAACATGCATTGAAATTACCAACAGGCCCTTTTGTAGCACCAAAAGTGCATACTGAACTTCTCTTACTAATCACACAGGGTCATTCACAACTGAGCTATTTCTGAAGAGGAAAAAAAAAAAACAACCAGAAAATGTAATCACCATCCTTCCTTCTTGCAGAAAATGTACAGGGATACTAGAGCTGCATTATTTGTATGGAAAAAAAAAAACAAAACAAAACAAAACAAAACAAACAAACAAACAAAAACAACAAAAAAAGAGAAGTTGGTACTTGTGAAAGCTGCAGTCTTTAGCAGCGTTTAATGGGGCTACTGTTCCTGAATCTTTCACCCCTGAGAGATTTCAGCAGAACACCCAAAACACTGGCCAACATGATTGCTGACGCAGAAGGCTGATTTAGACAAGTAACAGTTTCAGTTTTGTTGTTTTATTCAGACTCTGTTGACTACCCCCTGGTTTTTGGTTTCATTGTTTCTAGAGTACCCTTGACATGGCCAGAGTTCAAACTGCTAATGCGACCCTTTCAGTGCTGCTCACTTGGGGGTTCAGCCTATAGTGTGTAACGCTCCTTGTCATGAACAGGAATGCTACATGTACACAAAGAACCTAACCCCTTTTGAAAATAAAGTTTTGGTACACCAGTAAAGGATGAGCTACATGAAATTCTGTTTATTTCTTCTGATCAACCTATGGTTTCAAAAACTGGGGAGTTAAGGCCCCTGACTTCTACTTTCCCATTTATCAGTGACAACGTAGGCTGGTCATTTTATCGCACTCTTTAATAGTATTCCCACTCTTTAGGAAAGCTGCATGGCTTAACGTATATTTGTAATTTTTTTTTTTTATTTGAAAGTATTAGAAAAGATTTACAGGGTAATTTAAGCAGATGGAATGACTACATTTGTTGGTTGGAGGGAGGGTGTGGTTTTTTACATTTGCTATGACAGATAAACATATCTTTTTCCTTTGCTAAAAGATCATATGGAATCATATTCCAAGCTGCCTATAACTTAAGAGTTTTGTTTCTCCAAAGCAGCTTTTAGGGCATCAGAGTAAGTGAGTTCTTAGCTTGACAGCAAGGCTCTACAACCTCTATAAGGCACATGATCAGAGAGGAAAATGGTGAACAGGAACTGCCCTTACCATTCTCATGTTTTTTTGACTCTGCCACAGACTTCCTATATGGTCTCGACCAAGTTTTTAAATCTATTTCGTAATTCCCCATGTGCTATTCTGGAGTAATAATTCCCCATGTCAGAAGCATCTGAGTATAAATTTATTGCTAAATGTCTTTTATGCTAAGGCTTGTAAGTAATATACTCTCTCAAAGAAAATTATCTTTCTGCTAAAGGAGCAATTGTTCTATTGATTATCAACGAACTTTGTTTATATTTTTAAATTTACTTTATCAGAGATCTTGGTCTGATTCATCTGTAAGTTGCATTCTTATGCATTCATTTACACACCAGTATTTTTCTGCCACTTATATTTGCTATTTTTACATGTTTTGATCAGCTATAGGTAACTACTTTTGGTGCTAGGCACTGTAGAATTAGACCTCCTATGTTCTGAGGAGGAAAGATGGGGAGAAAAGTATAGAGCAGCAATGCTTTCACACACAAAAAGAAAAATCTATGGGCTGAATGAATGAAGAATGGAATGAAAGGCATATGAATATGAAGGGGAGACTTTCAAAGACTGTTTTAGCCACAGGCCTTTTCATGTCAAGTATCTGGTGCATCCAAGCTGTAAAAAGCAAAGCAGGAATTTCTAGGATCGATTTCACCCCTTTGACTCATCCCCTTCCTTTGCCCATTTGCTCTCGTAAGACAGGTCCATAGTGTGCAACAGGAAACCAAGCAAAAACAATACAAGAAAACGCATTTTAATTTTAGCCACACAGCTGCCTCTGGGTTCTTGAAATACACTCCCCTCTAAGTGCTTCCATACACCAAGCTATCCAAGCGCTCTAGACAGGCTGAGTCTCAACTGCAAACTCATTCCACAACTAATCTCTCTCTGGCATTGTTACAGCAACCAAACCAAGTTGGTCAAATGCCCAGTTGGGGCAAACTGGGTCCTTATCCAAGTGCCCTCTGTTATGTGGCTTGAAGTGATGGGCTACGGACTCCAAGTTCTTTGGGCAGGGACAAGTTTTCGGATAAGGATTAAAAACAACCTCTTTTTCCCTTATCCTCTCCCTCTACACATTAATACACAGCGTAAGAAACCAAAAATATCCTTTGAAGTTGTGCCTGTGAGGGATACTGAGCCCTAGTATAACGTGACAGGTGACCTATTCTCCTTGTGCCAAGCTGCATGTAGCCTTGCTGTTTGGAAAACTATCTGGGAAATTTAAGGACTACCAGGAGAAAAATGGGAAATCTAAAAGCTCAGTCATATACTCAGTTCTTCATGTTGGGTTGTTTTTTTGCCTTTGGCTTTTGAAGGTGAAACGTAAACCACCTCTGAATTCCAGAGGTTTTTTACTGCCATCATGTGGAGAATTTCCTAAAAAAATGAAAAACTGTCTTCCCTGACTAGATGTGATTTTTCCTGCCCTTGGCAAAACTGAAAAAAATCTAATTCAGTCTTACATCTACACAGGGTTAGTCTTGGAGCCACAAATGGCATAAACATCTGCTAAATATTCTGCCACCCTTAGTATACTTTGCTTTTGCCCTACTGAAGCAGTGTATTTGTTGGCATAGCAGAGCTGGTCAAGAGTGTGACAGCCCGGGTATGCTTGTCATTTCTGATATTCCATTACAGGTTTCTTTCTGTGGTCATACAGAACATACAAACATTTAATATCAATGCTATTTCTTTCCATGCAGCAACGATACAAAGGAAAACAATATTACAGCAGGGTATCACAAATCCAATTATATAAATTATCTTGGGATCAGAAATATACATTTTTCAGGCATTACTATTCCCATTATGCAATCCTCCATTTCATCTGACCCCATAACAATCACACTTGAAGAATTTGATTAAAATATTAAAACTGTTCCAGATGGATGGAAAATTAGAGGGCTCTATTAATTTTAATAGAAGGAGGAGAGTATTTCTACCTTCCAGGAAATCCTAAGATTTCTAAAGTTTTGACCCAAACCAATAACTATATTTCAATTAAAAAAAAAAGCAAAATGGAACATCACCAAATTTGATTTCTATTTGATTTCTTTTTAGTTTTGTATTGTACTGATTAACATTGTATTACTACTGTAAAAGTCAAAATAAAAAAGTGAACTTTTCACCAATATTGACACATTTTCCTTAAAGGTTTTGCTTTTGCTAAATCAATAAAATCTGGAAGACAATTACTGTCACACCATTTCCAAGAAGCTTTGTTTGTTTTCCCAAAGACATGCAAACAAGTAACCCCATTTTTAAGAGTGATGAACCTCCAGTAGCTCCTCCTGAATTCAGCGCAACAGAAATCAGCCTTGCATTTGGATTATGAATCCAATTGGTATCTTCTGTCCATTCTGCTATCTCGCTTGAAATCATAACTGGTTTTTAGTTTCTCCCTGCCCAGAGGCTTGCAAACATAGTAATTACAGACCTCAGCAAGGTCCATAAATGACTCCATAACAAAAGCATGTTCTAATTTATACCAACATCCTCTTGTACAACAGGACCTCTTCAGAAGAGCTGCTACGCTTGGTAAGTTCAGAAAGTTGGTCTGAAGATCTGTGAAGTACTATCATCAAGGCACTGCCTTCTTCTAGTCTCATAAAAATCCATTCAGTTTTGGCTACAGTATACACAGGCCACTGAAAAAATCAGCACTCAGCAGCTTTTTCTCAATCTGCTCCTATAAGTCCTCACAGTTCCTGTAGCCTTGGACACAAACTGTTCAGCATTTTGCTGTGATAGTCTGTGCAGCATAGATTTCTAAGCTAAAGGTAAAATGGATCCCGCTACTCTCCCTCTAGCATAGGGGAACATACTTTCCCCTGCAAACCAAGAGCCAGTTCTATCTTTGTCTTTTAAATGGCTCTAGTAATTCTGTACGTTTCACAATCATATTATTAAGCAAAGCCTCAACCACTACTAAGAGAACCCACACGCAACAGACGAATTCAGCCATCTGACATAACAAGCCTACAGGGAAAGCAACTGAGTCACAGTGGCATCTGAGCTTCTCGGAAAGCCTAGTCTATATCCTTGGCTCATCTGCCTGTACTATGAGGCACAGCACATGGCTATATCAGTGTAACCGCATCATATGATCTCTCTAAAGACTAGTCTGTAGAAAACTTAATCCTTCTATGTGCAACTAATATGGCTAGTCTTTAATCCTCCATAGCAGAGGTCTGTACTGAAGGTTCAAGGTTCAAATTCTCTGCTTCATGAGGTACATTTGTTATCCTTGCACATAAAGTAATGAATTCTTGCCTTTTCATTTGCTTGTAAATATGACAGGAAACAACAGGCCAAAATCCTTATTAAAATAATATTCTGAAATATCGTCATGTCAAATATAGTTCTCATCAATTAGGAAAATACAGATTTGAGATCACCAGTACAACCTTAATTCTGCTACATGCTGCATTTATGTTATCAGGCTATCTTTAATTACCTACTGACATCTTAGTTTTTTTTCCACCAAACAATGTGTCATTTGTTTGACTGGGTAAATGCATTGGGAATAAAACATATAGAGAATTAGGCTGTTGTTTGTGGTATACCTATCTCATATTTGTTGCCCTTGGTATATAAATAAAATGTTTAAAAGTAAGATTTGGGATTACTTATTGTAATTTTATGCAAATTAGATAAAGTCCTTTTCATCCTGAAAAAAAGTCCACAGGCAGTCCTTGACTGGACCAAGTTTGACCTTCCTGATATACTGTAACTCAGAGACACACGACACCTAGTGGTTATTAGAAATAATGCAGGAATGCAGAAGCTGTATAGAATATGAAGACACTTATCCCCATTCCCAGGTTCACAAAATTAAGACCCGACTAGCAAAATTAAGACATTGGACAAGTTGCAATCTCTATTAAATAGTCAGTAGAGATGGCCTTAACAGATTCTACATTTAAGAAACAAAAAATATCCCAAAGGAACAATCAACATCTGAAATACAAACCCAAATAATTTTTGATCTCCAGGAAAACATGACATCTATCCTACTTTGGAGTAAACAGTAGCTCTTTCATGACAACAGTGTAAATCCTGTAGATTTCTCCATCAGAAAATAACAATATCACGAGGAGATTTCCCTGACGGCACTGCACTGATTAAGTAAAGCCATCCTTCTATATCCTGTAGCTTTTCACATAACTGGAGGCTATATTGAACACAGCCAGAGAAGAAGGTGACTGCACTGGGGAAGTGAGTGAGTACAAAAGGGCATGCTGCCCTCCAAAGCACTCTGGACTGCTGAAAAGGTTTGATGCTACACAGATTAAAAGCAGTCACTGGGGATGCTCTTTGCAGTTTCCCCAAATCCTCCGTTGGCCCAAGAGTCTAGGACTTGCAAAGGGGGTATTAAACCCACCTTTGGTTCTCCTCCAACATAACACAGTACAGAAGAACGTGTCCAGCGAAGGGAAACTAAGATGATTAAGGGATTGGAGCATCTCCCTGATGAGGAAAGGGTGAAAGAGCTGGGACTCTTTAGCCTGGAGAAGAGAAGGCTGAGGGGAGACCTTAATAATGCTTACAAGTATCTAAAGGGTGGGTTGAAGGAGGATGGAGCCAGGCTCTTTTCAATGGTTCCCAGTGACAGGACGAGGGGCAATGGGCACAAGTTAGAACATAGGAAGTTCCGTTCAAATACATGGAAAAACTTCTTTACAGTGAGGGTGACAGAGCACTGGAACAGGCTGCCCAGGGAGGTTGTGGAGTCCCCTTCTCTGGAGATTTTCAAGACCCGCCTGGATGCAGTCCTGAGTAATGTGCTCTAGGCAATCCTGCTTTAGCAGGGGAGTTGGACTAGATGATCTCTAGAGGTCCCTTCCAACTCTGAAACTCCCCCCCCCCCCCAAAAAAAAAGAACATCAAAGGTGCTTTATTCTTGATATGCCATCTCTGCTAATCATTTGTTATTGTTAAATTATCGCCATACTGCCTTCCCTTAATTTGGAGACATTTATAGCAAAGATGAAGTTCCAGATGGACACAAGAATCTGAAAGATGTGCACTTTGAATAGGAAACATAGCTAGATAAAGTTGAAATGTGGAAGAAAAATGAGCCATTGATAAATACGTTCATTAGAGAAAAATCTTGTTAACTCAACTGCTGGGTGAAATTCTATGACCTGTGATACACTTCAGGTCAGAGCAGGTGATCATACAATATCTCTTTCATGCTTTAATATTTATTAAATAAGATACTGATTATTAACAAAACCCACATGTGGAATGTCTTTTCAAACAGATTTGGCAGTGTAATATTGTTTTAATGTTCAACAACATAGCTAACACGAATATAAAAGGAAACACGTTTGAGATTTAGTGCCCCTCTGCTGAAAGGTGAAGCAAATACTTTATCCACATAAGTTCATTCTTTGGTTGAGATCAATAAAAAGACATTTGAACAATATTCTTCTATTAATGTATTAAAATTACAGAAATGAATAATAGAAGGAACAAAGATATCTATCAAAAAATCATAAAAATTAGGCTTCAGTTCAATAAAGTGAGATGAATAAAGCTATTTATTTGCATACTAACTTAATGCAATACAGTACCTACTAAATTGTATTTTGTCTGTGATAGCAAAATACATTGGTGAGTATATGAAGAAAAAAGACTGAGTACATGGTGTTTTCAGACAAATACCTAACCTCTCCAGTTCAGACAATGTATTATGAAACCATGTTCTTCTTCTGACCTGGCTGTGCTTTTACTTCCAAAGTTTGCCAAATGTTTCTTTCTAGTGCTGTGTTAGGACAAAAGATTCTTTATTCCATAAGCATTTATGAACTCCATGCATCAACACCTTTATTAATTGTTCAGTAACCACACAAGACCTATTATTTAACTGCCTCATTGGATAAATACTTGCTTTTGTCCCTCTTAAGCCATGAAAGATGATTACTGCACCTTTTCCCGGAAGAAGAGATTCAACACATTTTTTAAAATAAAAGTGTTGAAACACGTAAACTGAGTAAACATGCAGTCATATTTCATTCGTATTCTTTTCACTCTTCTCTTGTAAGACCAGAATAAACAGGGAAGTGAACAAAAAGATAATACCTATTTGCCAAAACACTCACCTTCAGGATAAAGAAACAAACCACAGAACAACATATGAAAATAGGAAAACATCCTGTTGCCACTGACAGTAATCACTGAAAGCACAGCATAAATGAGACCTTGTATCAATGAAGAATCAATTAAAGGAAAAGGGAAAGACAGACAATGACAGAAATACTATTAGAATCATAAAAAAGGCATATTTTGGAGCAGGGGAAATTCAGGTGATAATGCTCAATATAAACCTAAGGTTTAATTCAACTGAATTCAGGGAGAATTCACATGATAAGATTTAGTATATTTAAAAACAGAGGTTCACCTTGACTATCCAAGAAAACTTCTCAATTAAAGAGTACCATATTTTAATACTCCTACCTGCTGCCCTGTGGATGAAGGCCTGGTATCACACATTCCAAATCTGTTCTCAGTCACCTGAATGGCAGGTTGTCTGTCCTAAATACAGACTGCTTGCTCTCTGATAAGCTGTTTTCAGCAAGCACCCACACATACTCCATATCCTGAGAAATCTGGTCTCTGTGGAGATCAGTAAGGGTTCTTTCTGGGGATAAGGCAACCAGGACCATGCCTGAGCAAATATCATGATGCAATAGCATTCTTAGCATGCTTTTCCTCAGAACCCAAACCTCCCAAACAGTAAGGGATCCAAATCCACAGTCTAGAGATCACACATCTCACAGTACTGTTTAACTGTAACTCAGAGCCAACTCTGGTATTTAAATACTCAAAAATACATCCTAGGAATATGTGTCACTAGCGTTCTCTCACAGCACTTTGGATTAGTAGGACTGGAATCCGTTCTGTGTCACATTTTCGAAATAACAGTGTAATTTCACATAATCCCGGACATTTTTGGTTTGTATCTGACAGGTTACTTAGGAGACTATGCTGAGATTAAAGGTCCTTCTCTGTTTCACTCAGAAATTTATTAGATCATGTTGATATTTTAATCAGCACGTTTCAGGTTCTTTAACAAGACCATGATTACAATGGAAGTATTTCTTTCATCCATTTCTATGCAGGGAATTCATTGTGGTTTTGCTCAGCCCTTCCACACAGCCTTTTCAGTTTTCTCTAATGACATGGCTTTCATGTCAAAATGCAAAATATTCTGACAGACTTCTGGGTGCTGGTTGTGTTTAAGCAGTTCTCAGAACAAGAGTATCTATTCTAGTTGTATTCATTGAACCAGAGGATTCACTTCATCTTACTCATTTGCCCTTGGTTTATACGCAGTTCATGGAAAGCAAATCCACATTATTTCTTTCACTATCTCATATTTATCAACCACATAGAATAATAATGGTATCCTTTACTCATGACAGCTCCTCCTTTTGCCATGTTTTCTCTCTTTGACACAGGTTTAAAGCTTTTGGGCCTTTTTAGTGCTGCTTTCCTCATTTTGTAAGCGACTGTCAAGTGTTTATGTTTTTGCTGTCATCTCTCATTCTTGGCATGAGAGAGGCTCTGCAAAAGTCTAAACTCCTGTGTAGAGATGAATTGTACTCTTTTACAAATATTTGGGAAGTCCAGCAGCATCCCAAACTTCTGGCTCTGATCACCTCGATTCCCTCAGAAGTCCACAACAGGGAATGAACAGCTTCAAGCCCTCGCAAACTTGCCCAGCTGTGTGGCATAAGGCCAACAGGTTGGTTTTTCAGTGAAAATGCTCCTTTCTGCCATGTCCCTGACAGTCCTGGTGGGATGGGTCCCCAGGCAGCTTTTAAAACCAACGCGCTGGCAGGCCCTTCTTTCTGACACACTCTGTGTGCATCCACAGCAACTTGCGCAGCAAGAGCTGACCGTCACCACCTCGCACCTATCCCCACTGCACTCGAGGGCTTGTGGTAAAGTCTCCTATTCTGAGCCTGCCCCTGCTGTCCCTCAGAGGTTCCCGCCCTCCCGCCCCCGCTCCTTATGAGGCACGCAGGCCTCGGGCACCACGAGGCTATGACGAGCCTTCGCCCCGCCCAGCGCGAGGACAGGCTAACCGCCGCCGCAACCGCCGCACCAGCCGCGCGTCCCGCGCACGCGTGCTGCAACCACCACGCTTGCAGCAAGCGCGGCGGGCCGGCGCCGGCAGCTTCGCTGTGCGCATGTGCGCCGAAGGGAGACTGGCTGGCAACTTTCCTCTTCCGGGGTGGGCTGGGCTTGTCTAGGCGGTGAGGGAGGTTCGTGCTCCATGGTAAGGTGTAGCGCATGCGCGGCCTGGCGGGGTTGGCGCTGAGGCGGCCCGCACTCAGGTGAGGGGCGGCCCGGTCCGGCCCGGCCTGGCGCGGTGCGGGGGGAGGCGGCCGTGAGGGAGCGGTGGCACCTGTGGGGCCTGGGGACTCTCGGCCATCTCCGGGGCCTGATTCGCCTCTCCGTGTGGCGGGGCGGTGGCTGGGGCCTGAAAGCCGGGTGGGTCGGCCCGCCTACGCGAGGGCCTCGCCTCACTGGCGGGCCCGCTGCGAGGGCACCCCGCCCGGGCGGGCAGAGCTCCGGAGCTCTCCGCTGCCCGGGGCTCTCCGCTGCCCGGGCTTGGCGTGTGGGCGAAGATCTGGGAAGGCGGTCGGGTGGGGTCGGCCCTCGCTCTGCGGCGGGAGGGAGGGCCCTGGGCGTCGGAGTTGTCGCCCGACGCTTCCCGCCGGTGCGCGGCGGAGCACCTGCCGGCTGGGGCGCCTCTGGCCCGAGGGTGGGTAGGAGGGATCCCACGCCCGCGCCCCGAGAGAGTGGCGTTTCTGGTTTGTTTATTTTCGGTTGTGGTTTTGTGGTTGTTCTTGATTTGTTTTTTTCACATAAGAGAAGAGAAGAAGGTGTGCCAGCCCTTCCCAAAGCTTCCCTTGATGCAAAGCTAGCATATGACGTGTTCTTATTATTTCTAGCCCTTCTTCCGTTCCCAGTTGTGCTTTTTTGGAGTTTCACTTTCTTACGTATCATTTTCTTAAAAAAATAGTTTGTTTTGGAAAGGGCTAAGTAACAAAAGCATGGATCAGGACTTAAACCTCATCTTCCGTTCCAGGGATAGCATCTAGGTTGCTCTTACGTACTTAATGTTTGCTCCATCCAGGTCAGCAGGTGTGACTGAAGATGAAACATAAAAATGATGCAAATAGCTACTGGGGAAATTCTCTTATACTGTTCATTATTCTGTCCTTTTTTGTAGTTACATAGGCAGTCATCCTACTATCTCAGCACTGTTATCTAACATACAGAATTCATTACTGGAGATTACAAGGCTCGAGATCTTGGAGCAGAATTCTAACAACCAGTTGGCAGGACCTTAGGAAGAAACCTGCCTTTTGAGGGAGATTATTCCAGAATGTCTGCTGCAATGTCATTTAAAGCAGCTTGCAGTGGATACTGCCATTAAAGGGCTGCTGGCCTGACTATGATGCAGACTCCTGAGTTCCTGTATTTGTAATTTAAATATACAGCTCTAATATGAGACACAACTTCAAAGGGTTGCTTTACAGGAAAATTATTTCTACAAATAATATTAAGCATAATTTCTGCCCTTCATCCTGTTATTTTTCTGTTGGCCAAACTCTCAGCTACTTTCTTTAAGAGAAACAGAAACTTTTCTCTGTCGTACTAGAGTCTACCTGCCCTCAGGAAGCAGCTAAAGGTTGTGACTAGTATGGGAGGCCATAATGTAATTATACATTTTTCAGATTTTCATAGCTTTTAGTTTCAGCCTTCTAGTGTTCTCATTCTGTGTGTAGGAGGAACAGGGCATTTCTAAGGCCCTAGGAATGCATTGCAGGTATAGTAATGTGTTACACTTTTAGCAGTATGGATTTCTTTAGCCCCAGCATATTCTCCGATCACTTACTTTACTTTCTTTTCTCTGGTGACTTACTTTACTCTTGAGAGTGAAACGGACTGTATTAACAAACCCACAGCTTTGCAGGTTCAGATGTATTTGTTGTATGGGCTTCACTCAGCACAGCTGATTTATTTGGGGATTTAGTTCATGGGAAAGCTAAGCTTTTGTAAAATAAATATGGCCTGAGTAACTTTTGATTCTTGAAAAAAATGTTGTTTATGAATAGCCTTTAGCTTTTAGTTTGTTTTGCTTTTTTGCGTGGAGAAACGTGTCTAATACATTAGTTTTCTACCTACATTTCATTCTTTGAATAATTTGAGATGTTTGTATTCTCAAAGTCTCCCATTAGCTCACTGGCAGTGTAAAAAGAGATAAATAACTATCCAACTTGACTCAGAGGGGCATTGATTTAATTACAGATAACTATACACTTTGTATCTACTATTTTATTGTGGTTACCCTTGTTGCTGTACTTTGTAGAATTGGGCATTACGTTTTTATCAAATCAAGAAATCATTCATGTACTTTACTCAATAACTTAAAGTATGAAATGATTCTACATCAAGTAGATTGTCTGACCTGTGTTCTGTACTTTGACATGCTCAGCCACTGAAGAAAGGAGCTGAATGAGATGGGTGCATTCTGCCCCTTCAACTACATCCATGTCTTCAGTACTTCTAAAATACCTTTAATTCATTGATGGTGTTCACGGCTGTAGTAAGAAATAAATACATTTTTTTAAAAAGTAAAATATCTGTACTATATTTCTGCTTCATTTAATTTCTTCATTCCTGTGCCTTAGTTTTTTTGGCATGTTTTAACCTACCCTAAAGGACTCAACAGCCATGCCTAGTGTGATATTGTTCTCTTGTAGTTGATGCAGGGGACTGAACGATTGGATCATGGAAACTTTCCTGAAACTTAAAAAAATCAGCCCAAGGCAAATTTTTTAGTCCAGTCTTCTTTAGTCCAGAAGATCCTACAAAGTAACGTGTTGGTTGATGCAAGAATTGTTGCCTATCTTTTCTACTCTGTAATATGCTATTAAACATGCATAGTTTAGAGAGTTTTGCAGGAAATAAACTGTGGTTTTATTGGCAAGCCTTTGCTAACCTAAATGTGTGATAAACATAGCAAATGTGAAGCTGGGAGTTTGATAGAATTCTACAGATTGCTTAACAGATGGAGCAAACCTTTGATAACCAGATTTCCATAAGGACAAACATGGCCTTCTTTGTTGTCTTATACTGATGGATCTTTCTTTAGAAAAGTCCTTTTTTGTTTTTAACTATTTTTGTAGTTCCTCAATGGAAAAGGTGGTAAAAACTGCCTGTGGCACTATGGAAGCATGGAGACAAAATAGCCATCTATTGAGACCCTCAGGGAACTATTGGGCAAAGTGACAGAAATGAAGAGCTTGAACCATCACTTCAGCATGGCGGCAGCTGAATCTGACAAGGATTCCGGATATTCAGGTTTATAAAAATATTGCATTACCTTTTTCTTTTATGTTATCTTGCTCAGACATAGCTTTTATTGGTGATGTTTGCCAAATCTGACTTTAGCCCCTTACAGTTTGTGTCTCGTTACCTGGGAAGGCCTTTGTATGCAAGACAGGTTGCATCTGCAGTCATCCCACCATCAAACTTTTCTGGAGTGGAGCTTTATGTAGTTATAAAGTTCATCCTGTGAATTTGAATGGCATGGGAATTTAAAATGTGCCTAATAAAGAAATGAATGGAAGAATTTCAGACTTCAGAGTCTGGAAGTGGGGATGGCAAAATTACTTTTTGTTCCTTGCAGTGATGAATGAACTGTTGGATTATGCTGTTTAATATCTCTTTATGATTTGACCAGATTGTCAGTATAGCCTGATAAACCAGAGTCATTGTTATAACATCAGTAGAAAGTAGACACGGTGTGCTGTTTTAATACTCAACAAAACTGCAAAGATTGCCTTTAAAAGAAAAAAAAAGCTTTTTTGAGAGAAACCTGGTTTATTGGGTTTGTAGATAGAAGATTTCAAGACACAAAATGTCTGCAGAACAGAATATGGCTGTGGCAATGCTGGAACCTGTAGTTTATTCCTGCACAAGGTTTTTAGAGCAGTCTTCATGATGGTGTGCAGTCCCTTGGAGACTAAGTACAAAAGAACAAAAAGTAATAGATTTTTTGGGAGACAATATCTGCATGAGAACTGGCCTGGAATATAAACCTTTTTATTAAAGGCTATTTGACAGCTGTCTCTCAGCTGGTCTAATTTTACTGGTATTCCAGAACTCAACTTTATTATTCTTTGTGGCTTGGTTGAAAGGAAGCAAAATAGTAGAACTGAAAGGAGGTAGCAAGCATGCTGCATGCAAAACAACTAACAGCTGAATTCTACATCTGGCAGATGGAAGTTCAGAGTGCCTGAGTGCTATGGAACAGACTGACTCGGAGGATGTGCTGAATGCATTGTGTTGGAATGCAGAGGATGGGCCTTGGCAATGCCCAGTGACCACAAGCAACTCCTTTCCTGCACTTTCTCCTATGGTCGTAATGAAAAACGTGTTAGTTAAGCAGGTAGGGAAGAAATAATACATTGAAAAATATTGCGTGTTCTTAAATTGTTTTGTTGGTGTTATTTTTTAAATATTTGCCATAAATTTTTAAATATTTTTCCTTTCAAAAAGACTTTACAAAGTTGTTGCAGTCTCAACAGTAACTGGTAACTTGAAAAGTTCTATTGTGACAGCCTGTTCTTTTGAGAGGCACTAAGATGGAAAAAATTGTGAAAGGAAGAAGCTCTACTACGTCTACTAAACCTCTTTGTCTCAAAAGGGATACCCAAAAAATAGATCTTTAAGAATGTTATGTAAATAGCACCAAAGATCAAACGAAAAAAAGTGAGTGTTTCTCCTTTTGAAAGCTGATGTTTTCTTTTTCATTCAATAAAGACAGTAAAGTATGACGATAGGTTTTGCTTCCTAGCTCTTAGGTCCTCAGGTTTTTTATGTGCAATGGGAAACACTAATCCAGAATGTTATAAATGAAAAAATTAAATCTGTATCTGAAGTTAGCTGTGGTATTTTTACTTAAACAGTTCTTTATCTTAGTTGCATGTGATGGCTCACATTACAACAATTCCATTTCCTATTTATGTCCTCCAGTATCTTGTTATGTGTTGTTTCTCAGCACATTTGTGAGACTCCTAAATTTTACTTTGTAACGGAAGATAGAGAGCTCCAGGTTCAAAGTATTGCCATATTATTAGGCCTTTTGCTGAGTACTCCTGTTTTCTGAGCAGAGCAAAATTCTTCAGCGTTTTTTATTAGAATACTTCTGAAAATATGGTGAGAAGGGGGGGAAAAATATAGATCCTGATTCTTTTTCTACTGAATCTGTTATGACAACAAGCAAAACCTATTAAATTGAAATGCTGTGTATTAATGCTAACACATGTATGGATTTCTAGTATTTGGCAGATTATTCATTTGTGGGGGAGATGGTTCTGATCTCTGAGCGTTGTGCTTTATCTTGACAAACATTTTTTTTTTCTTTATGGTCATGTTCCTAGATGTGTGGAAAAAATACTGTTTAAACAAATGCTGAAATTTTCATATAGTGGGGAGTAGGCAAGCTTCACGAAAGGTTGATAGCCTTTGGCCCAGAACTCAAAAATTACACACTGATTGCAGTGGTAGTCTAATGTTAAACTCCAGGTTGTGTTGCAAACAGTTAGGAGAAGTAGCTAATATATATATATATATATAGATAGATAAAAAATACATAATATACATATATAAAAAATATATATAAAAAATGGTAGTGTAGCAAAAAGGGAGTTCAGGGAGGAAGAGGTGGAGGTAGATAAAATTACCAGACTCGGTACTCTTAAGCATTGCATCATAACACCTAGGTCTAATTATGTATGGTTAAGGAAAATAACATTAAATTGAAAAGTGTTTACTGCAATAAGCATCCAGTTACTGCTGTTTATTTGTTTCAGTTTCTATCAGTATCATCCTTCTGTCTTAGAACCACTGTGATCCTGTGCAGTGATGGTTACCTACGTTCCCAATTTCAGAGTGTAAACAGCTAACAATAATGTTACTAAAAAAAAAAAAATACAAGACTTACAGAAACCTTGCCACAAGCAGCACTGTGTTTCAGAGAATTAACCCGCTTGATTTTTATAAGTCCTTAATAAGTAGGAAGGCTTTTTGTCCCAAAGACACTGATGCATGCAGGATGTTGGGTTTCATTTAAAAAAAAAAAACCCAAACCACTTTGCAGAATTAGTAAAATAAACGTGTCCTTCTCTACAAAAAATGAGAATTTGTGTTCTGCTCTTGTTCTCCTACCCAATGTGAGTGGAAATGAGAAGAAAGTAGATAAGAAATAGGAAAAAGCAAAAACAAGTTAAATAGTTACCACAGCTCTTTTGGCCTCAATAATTTTGGGGCTTTAATGTTTTAGGTACTGTACAGTTGTGCAGTAAATGACAACTTCTGACCCCAAAACTTTGTTCCTTAAGGCTGCACGTTCTGTCCTCTATGTGTATAACCATGGTATTTATATACTTCCTCACTCCTAACATCTCCAGATACTTTTCTTCTGAATGTGTTTGTCCTTTCTTATGTGATAAGGTAGTAATGTTTCATAGAATCATAGGGTTGGAAGGGACCTCTGGAGATCATCTAGTCCAACCCCCCTGACAGAGCAGGGCTACCTTAGAGCAGGTTGCACAGGAACACGTCCAGGTGGGTTTTGAATGTCTCCAGAGATGGAGACTCCACCACCTCCCTGGGCAGCCTGTTCCAGTGCTCTGCCACCCTCAGGGTAAAGAAGTTCCTCCTCATGCTTAGGTGGAACTTCCTATACTCAAGTTTGTGCCCGTTACCTCTTGTCCTGTCACTGGGCACCACCGAAAAGAGCCTGGCCCCATCCTCCTGGCACCCACCCTTTAAGTATTTATAAGCATTGATCAGGTCCCCCCTCAACCGTCTTTTTTCCAGACTAAAGAGACCCATTTCCCTCAGTTTTTCTTCATAAGAGAGCTGTTCCAGTCCCCTAATCATCTTGGCAGCCCTATGCTGCACCCTCTCCAGCAGTTCCCTGTCCTTCTTGAGCTGGGGAGCCTAGAACTGGACACAGTACTCCGGGTGTGGCCTCACCAGGGCAGAGTAGAGGGGGAGGATGACCTCCCTTGACCTGCTGGCCACACTCTTCTTGATGCACCCCAGGATGCCATTGGCCTTCTTGGCCACAAGGGCACATTGCTGGCTCATGGTCATCCTGTTGTCCACCAGGACTCCCAGGTCTCTTTCTACAGAGCTGCTCTCCAGCAGGTCAGCCCCCAACTTGTACTGCTGCATGGGGTTATTCCTCCCCAGGTGCAGCACCCTACACTTGCCCTTACTAAATTTCATGAGATACCTCTCCGTCCAACTCTCCAGCCTGTCCAGGTCTCTCTGTATGGCGGCACGGGCTTCTGGTGTGTCAGCCACCCCTCCCAGCTTTGTATCATCAGCAAACTTGCTGAGGGTGCACTCTATCCCCTCATCCAAGTTGTTGATGAATATATTGAACAGGACTGGACCCAGTACTGACCCCTGGGGAACACCACTCGTCACTGACCTCCGACTAGACTCTGCGCCCCTAACCACAACCCTCTGAGCTCTGTCTTGCAACCAGTTTTCTATCCTCCTTGCTGTCCATTCATCTAACTCACTCTTCCTAAGCTTCCCTATGAGGATGCTGTGGGAGACCGTGTCGAATGCCTTGCTGAAGTCAAGGTAGACCACATCTACCGCTCTTCCCTCATCTATCCATCCACTCACCCCATCATAGAAGGCTATCAGATTAGTCAGGCATGATTTCCCTTTTTTTTTTTTTTTTTTTTGCCATTTCTTTTTTACAAGGTCTGTACTCCTATTCCGTAAGCATCTTGCCCACTGAACCAAAGGAATTCTGTGTCAGAGTAGGTAACTGAATCTCATCTCCAAGTCTTGGTGTCCTAATCAGTGGGTAATACCTGCTTTTGACCAGTTCAAGCCTTTGTTGGGGGAATGAAGTTCAGCAAAGCATGCTAGCATTTACCAGTTTAAATCTTAGGAGACTGGGGAAAGGAGGTGGATTTCAGATGGCTCAGTATAGTACTAAAAATAATAAGATGTATTTGCATTAGCTAAAAACTGTGCCTTCAGCAGGCCTGCCAATAGCACTTCAAGTCATAAGGAATTGGAAGAGCAGCTGGCAGTATATTATATTAGTATAATTGTAGTGGTGATGACCTAAATGCGTTAAAAAGTGAGATTTTGCTTCAAAAAGAAATAGTATCTCTTACTAGACCATTTGATATGTTTGGAGAAAAGCACACATGCTTTTTGTCCAGGAGATCTTGTGAAAATCTGTAGTAATTTATTTGAGGAGGAAGAGGCAACGTCTTGTAAAAATTGATGTATTCCCCTATATTACAGAATATGGCTTGTGGAAGGGAGTAAAAACTTTTTCTTGAAATATAATGCTTTTAAGGTTTATTGGTGTGCACCATTTTACCAGAGGTGTGGAGTTAAACTGCTCTGGGCTTACAACAGTTTTTTTTCCTTGCATTGGTTGATATTCAGCATTTTTTTTTCTACTTCATGGCTTTAAATGTATTGAAACTGTCTGTTGTACTTGAGATTGCAAGACTTACTGAACAGCTGTCGTCTATTTTAAATAACCATTTCAAAAGCTTTCTGTAAGAGTAGAATTGACAAGATTAGAGTTGCTGCCTTTCAACAAAGAGGGAGTCTGAAATGTTCCGAAAATGTCTGTGTAGTCTTTCTTTGACTCTCTTAAAATATTTCATAACCACAATGCTTAATTATTTTTCAACTTTTCTGTACACTTGTTGTTCAGCCCCAGGTCTGGGTCAAACTTTTACATGAGCATTGTACAATATAAGCATGCACTGTAATCCTCATTTAGGAAAGCATATATAAATTCAGATTTGTTTTTTCAGAATTGTTTTAAAATGTATCTGCTGTTCCATAGTAAAAGGATTATGGATTACAGCTTTGATTCTAGTGCTATGCTCTGTCAGAAAAAGAGAAGGATGAGTTTGATGGAAAACTGTTCAGAACATATTAATTGGACACTATATCAAATATAGAAAAATGGCACAGTCCACCTATTTCAATTAAGGTTTTTTGATCCTCTTCAACAATGTGGTTGTAAGACTTCTGGTTTTTTTCCCCCGCTTGTGCTTCTCAGGGGAGTTCATCACAGCTCCAGTCTTGGACTGTGCAGCCATCCTTTGAAGTGATTCCAGCTCAGCCACAGCTACTGTTTCTTCGTCCATCAGTCCCACCTCCCATTAACCCTCACCCTGTTGGGAAAAAGAGAAATGACTCCACTAATTACCTGCCCATCCTGAATTCTTATCCCAAAATAGCACCACAGCCATGCAAAAGAGATCACTCCTTTGATCCAGAAGAACGTCAGGAAACTAATTGCCATAAACGACTTTGCACAGAAGCACCCAAGATGGAGACTTCTCCTGTACTGAGGAGCACAGGCTTGCCTACTAGTCCTTTTGCCCATCTACCAGTTAGCTTTAAGACCACTCAGGACTCTAACCAGCAAAGTTCTTCAACTCTGGTGACAAGCGGAAAACTGTCGGCTCTTCCTGGTTTTCATCGTGTTCCCAGTGATGCTCAGAAAGTGCCAGGTTTGACTCCCCTTTTGCCTTTTGGAACTCTGCAGGCAACAAAGTGCACCCCTCGTGAGAGTGCAGCACAGACTACAATGCAGTCTGCAGTGTGGAGCCCCCCATTGATACCAGAAGAGATTTGCACTACCCCTGAGTTGCTCTTGCAGCAACAAAGCAAGTGCAGACGCTTTCAGAATACACTCGTCGTGCTACGCAGGTCAGGATTACTGGAGATCACTTTAAAAACCAAGGAGCTCATTCATCAGAACCAGGTGACTCAGGCTGAGTTGGACCGGCTGAAGCACCAAACACAGCTTTTCATAGAGGCAATAAAGAACAATGCTCCACAGTCGTGGGCAGAGCTAGAAGCATCTCTAACAGGATCTAATAAAGCTGATAGCAAGCTTGAAGACTCCACTTATCCCAACGTGTAGTGAAAAGGTACATAGGTGTTGGTCAAGTTATTTCTGTGCCTCCTATTCCTGTCTCAAGTTTTTACTTGAGTATTTTCTGAGTCCAAGACTTGTGAAGCGGAATGCCATTAACAACTAGTTAGTTGTGGGACTGGGATAGCGTGGTGGGGTCTTGAGAGAATGGGTACTTAATACTTCAGTGTGACCTTGAACTCCGTGCTAACTCTGTGTACTTCCTTGGACTTGAGAAGCTTGGATGTATTCTGCTGGCATGTTCCCATTCCTGCAGTGAAAAGACAGTCATTTGCAGTATTCTGTAAGGAAGCATCTTCCTATTCCCATCTTCAGATAGCTAGTTTGGAGAATGGAACAGCAGAATGAGCCCAAATATTGGGCCATCATCAGCTGCAAGTAGATGAAGGGAGTTGGTGTAAGGAGAGGAAACTTAGGTTGGTGGGCTGTTGCTGTCGTTTGTTGTAGCAGAGAGTCTTGTTTGGGGGTTTTAACACATTTGAATTAGTGGAGATCTGCTTGTGCTGAAGCAGTATTCTATATTCTCTGCAGTCTTTGGTCAAAGTGATGAGTCTTAGAACCCAAGTGAAATGAAATGTTTTGATGAGTATACTTTTGATTTTGATCTGTACAGTTTGAGTGAGCAAAAAATCACAAGGCTTGCACAGGAAGTGTTTGTTCCAAAGCCATATTTATTAATGGCTAACAAGTGTACAAGGCAAGTGGCTTTGGATTTTCTTGGTAGTTAACAGATTAAACATTGTTATTAAAAACTGCAGTGACTTTTTTTTTTAAACAGTACAAGGAAGATATTCATTCACCAGGATTAATTTGGCAAGACTAGTTTCATATTATTTGACATGTGTATCTTTAGTTTACAAGCCTAAACTCCTCTTTTTTTTTTTTTTCTGTGAAAACAGATTGCTAAGTATGAAAAAAAAAAAAAGAGAGAAAAAAGAGGAGAGAGATGAAAGGAAAAGGAGCATAATGGCCTGTGGTAAAGCAAGTCCATCTCCCATCTCCCCTCTTTTTTTATTTAGAGAAATCAGATTAATGTACCTGGAGAAGGGGGGGGAGGGGGGGAGGGAGAGAGAGAGAGATGTCAGCTTGGATAATCTAAAAATGTTATCTACCTGAGTTTGAACTTCAGAAAAAAAACCCAAACTAACACAAACCAAACCCCAAAATATTTTTCTTCCATGTAAATGTGTATCATTCCTAGCCTGCTTGCCTTGAGATATAGCAAACACCACTGTGTGCATAAGATATTAGGCCTTAGTAGTAGAGATCCACAGTAGCCATGTTACAAAAGCTGTTCTGTAGTCATTTATTTCATTCCAGTTGGTCTAGACACTTAATTATGGCACTCCCTCCAATCTGAAGGGGTTTTTTTGAGGCAGTCTGTAGAGAACTAAGAATATCTTGGTCTAAGAATGTTAAGGAATCTGGATTGTTAATGTATGTTCCTTTATGTGTGACAATGTTTTCAAAAAAATTGTGCAGTTTAGGTGACTGATATTTTCATGCTTTGATCACTTCTATCACCTGTTTCAGATTATTAAAAAAAGAAACTTGAAAGTAGAGTGGATGTCTTGCTAATTTGTGAATAGACCTTTTCATTTTCTGATGCCTCGGGGAATCAATATTGCAGAAGACTGTGGGAAATGCTTTTGTAGTCTTCCTCAATTATGTGCGTTAGAGAAATTGTAAGGGGCTTACCTCTTGTAAGGGGTTTCCCCCGTTTTAGACTGATGAAAAGAAATACCGTACATGCCTCACAAAGAGGAGAAATGTGAGTCATATTGGTACTAGCCATAGGCCTAGAGAGAAACTTTGTGGCAGGATTCACCCTAGTGAAGCTGTAGCAAACTAATACCCATACCTTTCATTGTATCCTGTCCACCTGCTGAAGACTAGCACAGTACATGCAAATTGATTAAAAGAAAATTGTTCTTAGACTATGTTCTGTCATGTATTTTTTAAAATATACCTGCTATAATTGTGCATACTAGGATGTCTCATAACTCGCAGCATGGCAATATCGAAACTCAGCCAGCAAACCCAGAAGGCAGGAAAGCAGCATAGTACAGTGTAATAATGTAGGACACGTCCGATCTAGCTCTTCTGGAATCAGTTGTGATATCTGCACTTAATGACATTTGGCAGGACAGATGTGATGGTACCTTAGGCCATTTGTGAAAGAATCCCAAAAGATAAGCTTGTTTCTTCAAAGCTTCTCACAGGAAGGAGAGGAGGCAGTTCTATTGATCTGATACCTTTAATAGGCCTAAAGGTGAAGTGTGAAAAAATGCATAGGATATCTTTCCTACTTTTCCTAAAATCCTTATTCTGTCCATCAAATAGAGAGGAGAATTTGAAGTTCAGAATATATGTATTTTTAGGTAGCAATTGTCCTAGAAAGCAAGATGATAGACTTGGGCTACCTAGAGATGAAAGGAAGCCAGAAAAAAGGAAGTCCAGTCCATTTGAGACAAGAAAAAGTGTGTCTATCGGTGACCTCTTCTCCATCCTATTTCCAGTTCTCTGATAGAGTAAAAGAAAGGAACAATTAGCCTTGCAGGGTAATGCCCTCTAACTTAGGGAGTCTCCTGCACCACAGGAGTGCAGGAGTCCTCACAGTACCACATGTATTTTTTTTCCCCTCACAGCACTGAGCATGGGCTGAAGTGGGTGTGCATATAGCGGATGGGCCTTTCAGCTGGTGTAATTTGTATAAATATATATTCAATAAATCTGTGAATAAAGTCCAGCAGCTAGTTAGAAATCTCCTACCTGGCATCGGTCCAGACTTAAATAGTATTTGCTGATCTAGAAAAACCTACTCTGAAACTATTGTATGTAAATCTGGGGCCCCTTAGGAAAGATATCCCTAGATAACTGCAAATCTTGACGCAACATCTATAAAAAAGGATGTTGAAGGTACCTAGTGATAGATATGTCATCAAGTACCATTCTTTTCAGTTTCTCGTAGCTGCCTGTATTCCTGATAAAGCCCTGATAAACCTTTAAACAATAAGGGCTTTCCTTTCTTGGCTTCAATTTAATAAAATAGGTTAGCTTGGAACTCTGTTGAGAAAACTAGTTGACCACAATAGGACCAGAATAGGTCCTGATTCTGGGCAGTATTGGAAGTGGTCCAATAGATTTGAGCAGAAACATTAGCCTCTCTGATTGGAAACCTGTAAGCAGTGAACTTAGAGATTTTTTGACCCAAGTTTGAAGCAGCAAGACTTTGCATTAACAATGTAGCTGAAGACAGCTGTCCCAGTCTAAAAATCCCCCCAGGAGGGCCTGCTGGGGCTTCAGTTGCTGCTGACAACTAGCAGCAGGGTAGCTTGATGGGTCAGACAGACTTTGGGTTTTCTATTAAGTCTTAATAAATGTCGGTATTTTTGATTAACTTTTACTATGTATTTTTGAAATTCTACTGCTCTAGATGGAATGTAAACATTTTCTGTACTTTTGAAGTCTGATGCCAGCTCTGAATACAGTAGCCTAAGAACTCTGTTATCGAACATGACCTTTTTACTAAAACTTTACAGAAACAGACTGTGAAATATGAATGAAATAAAGTATATACTTGAAAAGTTTGTGGGCTATTTTAATCCTGTTAAACTGCAAAGTCCATGGTTCCAAAGCATGCTTTACATACAGCTCCATAACAGCATGTTGCCTGTGTGGGAAAGTGCAGATCCAAAAGTGATACTATGATGTATTTCTCTGAAGAGAGTCATGTGAGCTTTAATAGTATGTATGAATTAAAGGGTCTCTGGGAGGAGTGTGAGTAAAAGTGGGCTGTACAAAACACTAAAAATATATTGTCGTGGGTGACCATTGCCATAGATCTGTCATGAGCAACCTGGAAGGATTTTTCCATCTCTGAACTGTTATCTCCACAGGATGACTGTACATTACACTCACCGTCTGTGCAGGGTGAACTCCTACACTGCATCTTAATCCTGTCAGCCGGGTATGCAGTAGTTCTAAATTGTGAAGTGAGGATCTTGGCTACTGAAAGAATTACTTGAGTGAAAAATTCTACTCTTTTGAAGAACATTCTTTAATTAAACTTTTCAGCTTTTCACTAAAACACATTTTTTCAAAATGTGATCATCTTTACACAGTCTTTTCTTTGTTTAAAGATGACTCTTACAGTGAGAACTAGGTAGTCATTCGCAGAACATCTAGCAGCCTTGTGGCATGAGATCCTGTCCTAAGGTGCAAGAGATTTTGGTTAACGTGGCACCAGAAAAGGCAATAACTTGAACCTCATTACTTTACATTGAAAAAGGAGTGCCATCAATTGAAGTAATTTTGTTCCCTGTGACTGGAAACTCAGTGTTTACAAATTTTGTATTTGTAAAAGGCATAGTTACAATTCAAGCAGGAAATTTTCAGGTCTGCGTCTCTTCTAGCTAGCTTTTTCTTTACATGGTGAAGTCTATCTGCAGGATGTCAGACCTGTTCACCTTTATTTCACTGACGCCAAAAAGGTGCATTGCTTCTTTCAGGTGTGCTGCATCTGTCTTGTTTTTCTTTCTTGACATACAAACAGTCTGAAAGGAGCAGTACCCCTTGCAGGCTTGGGCTGAGAAATCTCCTGGCATGCAAAGTTTCTGGCATCCACTAGGTTGAAGGTAGTGTGCTGTAACTGCTTTCATTCTCGTAATTCCTGGGACAGAAATGCAGGGTCTCTACCTACACAATTTTACGCTCTTGTTGTATCTAGGTGGTGCTTTTTTTTCAGGCTGCTGTGTAATGCAGCCATGTAGTCCTGACTGTATTACTTGATCCAGAGTGTCCAAAACACATTGGACTTCTCTTCCCTTCTTAAATCTGTACCTCCTTTGAAGCATGTCCATGAGACAAACTGAACTATTCCAGTGTAATCTGATTGAGAAGGCAACACCATGTGTTCAGTCTGCTCTCTTGTAGAGCACGGTTTCCAAGACTTCCTCAGATTCTTTTTTGAACTAAGCGTGCTTCTAGAGGAAGCATCCTGCTTTGATTTGAAAGCTCCTAGAGATGAAGAATCCACCCAAATTGTTCAAAACATAATTACTTACTGTTAAAAATGTGCCTCATATTAAGCCTGAATTTGTCGTCTTTCAGTATCCAGCTGTCAGATCTTTTGCCTTTTGTCAGCTAAACTGAAGCACATGCTGTGACATTGCTGTTTTCACTGTAGGCATTTACAAACTGAACAAGTCATTCTTTAGCTTTCTTTTTTAAAGTAAGCTCTCAAATCTTTTGAATCCTTTATTCATCTGTGGCACTCTTTTTTGGCTCCTTTAGAATTATTTAAATGCACCTTTAATTGGAATACTAACATTAATAACAAAACAGGGTTGCTAAAAGAGTTGCACAATACCAACCCTCCCTACTGCTACTCTGCCTCATTTTTATAGTAGCCTTAGCCATGGCATCGGATGGGAACTCTAAATCGTCCTTGGACCTGTTGCTTCTGTGGTTGGTAAACCTTTGTCCTTTAAGTATGTTTCCATACTCCTTTGAATGCATTTTGCAGCCAGAAAGCAAAAGAAACTGTTTTTAATAAGTGACCAATTGCATTCATTGGTTACCTCTGCTTCTTTCCCTCAAAACTTTTTCACCTTTAGATTTTAAAGGTAATTTTGTTTTATTCCAATTATTAAAAAGAATATTAAATAATGTTACAGTCGAACCAATTTTATACCCTTTTCAAAATAAGAGTAGAAGATAGTGTTTAACAGGTCTCTATATACAACTCAGAAACCATAGTTGTAATGCATTTCACACCATCAGGTTAATACTGTATAATTCTGGCTTCAGTCTGTGTCACGTGGCACACTGTTAAATGCCTGTCAGAAGTATAAATATTATATCTGTGTTGTTTTTTTCCTCAACCAATTTTTAATTCTAGTTCATCAAATAAAGGAATCAATTTTATTTGACCAGCTCTATTTTTATAAGCTTCACTAGTTTCAATTATTTTTGCTTTCTATGTCCTCAATTAATCAAAAGTTATGGGTTATTCCATTATTTTCTCTTAGTTGTGCAGCCTAGGTTCATTCAGATCAGTCTACTTACCTGCTGAAAAGCTGATGCTGTAATAGTTCTTCCATCTCCTCAGTTCTCTGAAATCTTTCCTAGTGGTCTGAAATTTCATTGAAATAGTATTGTTGTTCCAGAGAGCTTCTTGGTTAGCTCCTGTTAAATTTTCAATCGCAACTTACTCAGGCTTGCTGACTTTAAAATGTTTAATAACTGTTGTTTAAAATGTCCTGAATTACTTTTTGAAGTGGAAATCAAGCTGCTGTAATGATACAAGAGGAATACATCTGGCTTTTTTCTAATTGCTCAACAGAAATTTTTGTGAAATGCTTTTGCCATTCTCCTCTGCAGCAATATAATTTCCATCTTGAAATGGAGCGCTGCCAGCATAAAGATTTCTTCTGCATCTCGTATATTTTAAGAAATGCAGGAAGCGGGCTTTCCAGGGCCAAAAGGGGAGTTTCATCAACTTCATTGTTTTCTTCTTGTTCTTATTGCGATTAAATTAATTGAGCTAGTTTAATGGAACTGGAATGCCTCTTACCATGCCCACTCAGGCAATCTTACCATTTTTCCGTAGCAGTAGTAAGGGGTTTTTTTTTAGGCCGCTCATATTTACCAGGACTAAGAAATCCAATAACAGACAGAAAATCAGTCCTTATTGGTTTATAATAGATAGGACTGCTTGAAAAGTATGTGTGTTTTCAATGGAAAACTCCCGTGTTTTTATTGGAAATGAAAATGTATTTTGGCTGGAAGCTTAGTGTTTTGCGGTGTTAGTCATAGCATTCATTTCTCAGTAAATCTCAAGCACTACGGAAAGAGTCTGGTCCGTGGGGGTGAGGGAAGATGTTATTCCCCTTTACCCTCATCCCCTTCTCCTGGATTGTTTTGGGTTGCCAGTACAGGAAACAGGACCCCAACTTTGATGAGTGGTTCCATCGCGTCATGCCGAAGAAGCAGAAGCCCACATAGACAGCCAAAACTGCTCAATCGTATGCTATGGAAGAGGAGACTAATAGAGAACTCTCGAGTAAGTGAGGATGAAACAGCATCTCTGGAGAAAATTGCTAGCTCAATGAGTACAAATGCCATTTTTTCACTTTATCCCTAAAAATTCTAATTAAAAAAAAATATTAAGGGTTTTGTTTTGTACAAAACATCGCTGTGCCAGATAGGCCTTGTTCCACATTTGCCAGAGGCAGAGTTGAATGCAATGACATGACATGGGACATGAGCAGTGTTTCGTGTGGAAAGTGTGAAATACGAGTAGACATTGGGAAAGCTGTTTGACTCAGAGTGAATGTTAACAATGCCTATTGTTTTGTATTCTCACTAAGTATTGTCTCCCTTGCAAATGATAATGCTATACAACATGTCCAAACATGCTCTGAAGTCAGAATAGCATAGTATTCTTCAAAGTGAAATTGGCTCTCGCTGTTCAACATACTGTTGCTGACCGTGCTTGCAGCATGCTTACACGATAATGCTTGCTGAGAACACTGAAAGTGGGTTGCTGACATCAATTGTGTGAGAAATGGTCAGAAAGAATTTCAAAACATTTGTTTCCACACTAGTTGTGCAAAGAAGGCAAGTCTGAGCTTGAAGATAATCATCTGAATACTGAAATGCCTCCAGATGTATAATGGGAGCTGCAGCCAGCCCAAACTGGAACAGAGCACAGCAGTGAAGTGCACTGAGGGTCTATTGCTGTAGTGCTTGTGGTCTGCAGTGGCAGCATTTGGGTAGCAACTGCTGAAGGTAGAGGGACAATGCTCTTCAGAGTGAGATGCGGCACATGCAGGACAACCAGGATCACCATGCAGGTAAGGTGACCCACTTAGTGGATGAGAGAAAGATGTTGTTTACCTAGACTTTAGTAAAGCCTTTGACATTGTTTCCCACAGCATTCTCCTGGAGAAACTGGCTGCTCATGGCTTGGATGGGCCTATGCTTTGATGGATAAAAAAAGAGCTGGATGTCTGGGCCCAAAGAGTGGTGGTGAATGGTGTTAAATCCAGTTGGCAGCCAGTCACAAGTGGTGTTCCCCAGGGCTCAGTATCAGGGGCAGTTCTGTTTAATATCTTTATCAACAATCTGGATGAGGTGATCGAGTGCACTCTCAGTAAGTTCACAGACGACACCAAGTTGGGTGGTAGTGTTGATCTGCTTGAGGGTAGGAAGGCCCTACAGAGGGATCTGGACAGGCTGGATCGATGGGCTGAGGCCAGTAGTATGAGGTTCAACAAGGCCAGGTGCCGGATCCTGCACTCGGGTCACAACAACCCCATGTGGCTCTATAGGCTTAGGAAGAGTGGCTGGAAAGCTGCCTGGTGGAAAAGGACCTCAGGGTGTTGGTCGACAGCTCGCTTAATATGAGCCAGCAGTGTGCCCAGGTGGCCAAGAAGGCAAATAGCACCCTGGCTTGTATCAGGAATAGTATGGCCAGCAGGACTAGGGAAGTGATCATCCTCCTGTACTCAGCACTGGTGAGGCCCCATCTTAAGTACTATGTTCAGTTTTGGGCCCCTCACTCCAAGAAAGACATTGAAGTTCCGGAGTGCATCCAGAGAAGGCTGACGAAGCTGGTGAGGGGTCTAGAACACAAGTCTTATGAGGAGTGGCTGAGGGAACTGAGGTTGTTTAGCCTGGAGTAAAGGAGGCTGAGGGGAGACCTTATGGCTCTCTACAACTACCTGAAAGGAGGTTGTAGCAAGGTGGGTGTTGGTCTCTTCTCCCAAGTAACAAGTGATAGAACAAGAGGAAATGGCCTCAAGTTGTGCCAGGGGAGGTTTAGATTGGATATTAGTAAAAACTTCTTCACAGAAAGGGTTATCAAGCATTGGAACAAGCTGCCCGGGGAAGTAGTTGAGTCATCATCCCTGGAGATATTTAAAAGATGGGTAGACATGGCGCTTAGGGACATGGTTTAACAGTGGACTTAGCATTGTTAGGTTGATGGTTGGACTGGATGATCTTAAAAGTCCCTTCCAACCTGACGATTCTATGAATCTATGATCCTATGAATCTACGATCCTATGAGAAATTGGTGCACAGATACACTAATGGCCCTGGCTAGTTTCTAGCAGTTCAAAATTAAGCTGGGCAGCCTGGACATGTGCCTCATGGCCAAAGCCAAAGGGTCTATTTCTTTGAAAGGCTGGGATGCAAAGATAAAACTTGCCTGCACATTAAAATTGTTACCCTGTTCGTTTTTTCCCCAGCCAAACTTAAAACAGTGATGTTAGGTGAAGCAGAATGATGGACTGCCTCTGCCTGACCCTGGAGCCAGCACAGTTTTGGGAAGCATTGTTGCAGTTCCTAAGGCTTGCTTTTTTTCAAATTCCACTTCTTCTCCAGCACCTAAACACCTACCAGCCTGAGACACTACAGCCACAGCAGTACAGTAAAAGTACAGTAGTACAGTAAAAGGGGTTAGTTTATCAGTGAGCTTAGTTGGGCGAGTGGAAGCAGATGAATGCCAATAAAATAAAAATCCTGAATTCCTGGGAGTGAGGTTACTCCCCAATATCACTTTTCCTGTTCCATGTCATTGTAACGTCTGCTTATCCACAGGGTGAACACCTACCTTAGAGGAGTACCTGCATGCTTGCTTCATCTAGCTGTTCTGGCAGTTGGTTCCGGAACAACCAAGTGCTGGGTAGCCCTGGAAAGGTTCACTATTATCTCTTAAAAAATAATGACAGTAACAGTACCAGGCCACTGCCTGCATCTCACATTGGTGTGGGGAAGGCAGGAAAACGCCCCATTGTTCTCCACAGCTTAGCTTAAGTTTGGGCATGCTTTTGTAATTTCTTTATCACACCCTGTTCTGATGCAAGATCAGTCCTTGGCACATCATTTTTCAATAAATGGGCTACTGCATCCATTTTAGGTCCTTTCAAAATATAACTGTGACTAAAAATAAATCTTTATTTGCCTGAAATTGTTTCTGTTTGGGATGAGGGCAAATATCGCAGCACTTGATTCTTCTTGGACTCTTCTCATACATTTCCATGGCACCCAAGCTCCAGGTCAGAACTGCTCTGACCTGAACACACAAAACAGCATGAAATTGATACTGGCAATTGTGTTCACACTTAATGTCCAACAAGTACAATTAGCACTGACATGTCTAACACATACTTTTGGACTTTTTCCTTTTTTTGAGATTTGCCCTGGTCTCTTTCTTATTAACTCAAAAAAGATCTTGATGTAGATGTGATATTTATGATGTGTAACATCAGCTCTCAGTCTTGTTTTAGTGATTGCTATTGATGCTCAGTATTTGCTTGGCGTGACAAAATATTTGTTTTAAATCAGACACTGTTCTCAGTGCACTGTAATTTTCCATTCCTTTTCTACAGTCTAAACAGTCACATCAGGTAGAAGATAAAATAGGAGAACTTTAAGTGAGGAACTGGTTGCCATATGGCGGGTGCCTAAAATCTCAGCAATTTAAGGGGAAGAAAGTGAAAAAAGATGAAGTAAATTCCACAAAATTAATGCCATAAGTAGGTGGCAGCTGTTAGTAAAGGAGAAGGAGAACAAAGGCAAAGGAAAGGAAAAGAATACTGAACAGCAATGTTACCAAGGATTTTTCTCACAGATGCGTGAAAATAGATTTTAAGGTAACCATCCACACACAGTGTCCTAAACCTGTTTTCCAGGTTTCTTTTAAAAAATCTGAACACTGCATTTTTTACCACAAAGATTATTTTTCCCATGTGATCTAGATGTATAAGCTGAAATGTATCTTGATGGTGGAGATGAACTCACTTGCTGCTTTCACTGAGTGCTTGCTCTTCTCCCCTCCTCTTTCCTCCAGCCAAAAAGTGTGCTATAGGCTTAAGTTTGTGGCTTTAATCCTGCAAATTGCACCCAGCTCAAAAGCACTTGGCACCAGCATCACTACTGCTGCATGAAATAATTCAAACAATAACATATGGTTGGAATTGAGATGGCCCCAGGCTCTGTTCCTTGTCTCACCTTGGAGAAGGCACTTTGATCTTCTTAGTTGTAAAATGAGAAAAGCAATACTTGTTCCCCATTATGAAGTGCTTTAAGATTCTTGTATAAGAATTGCAATGTTGGTATTTATTACAAGTCATGGCTGTGGGCTGTCATGGTTCTGGTGCTGTATTTTCTAAAGGCTGAGCACCTACGTGATTATACTAACCTACATTTTGTTTCATGTTAATAAGCTATATACTCACTGGGATAATTTCCCCTAATGTAATTCCACAAGTGAGTATCGAGACTGGTTCCTTATGGTTTGGAAAACTGAAAGGAAGGAATATAGGGGACTAAAATCTCTACTCCGATGCCTATCCAGGGCAATTTTTATAAATACCTCAAGGTTGATAACACTAGGGGAATGAGGAGAGCGTTAGCAGGCTGTGTTGCAGACACTAAAAAACCCTTTCACGGTGTAAGCAGACATCTGTCTTGCCCCACTTGTATTAATTTGTGCCCACACGTGTCATTTGCCTCCCCAGCATGTAAACCTATTCCTGTCACTACAGTAATGCAACATGTGAAACTGGGGTCAAAAGCCTGGAGGCTTATCAGATGTTTTATTTTCATGTCTAAAAAGTTACAGTATTTGAAATCAGAAAAATACCCTCAATGCAGTCCTGGAAGACACTGAGTACTGCAGCCTAACCAAGAGAACAGAGAAACACGTGAGTAAAACGAAGGGTGGGAGTAGTGCAGCTGTAGTAATGGGACTATGTCTATGCTTGAAGCTAAGAATACGCTCAAATCTTTTTTCCCAGACTGAGCTAGAGTGCTCTGCAACTAGTAGGACTGGGTATTTTCATTATTGTCTCTTCATCCATGGAGCTTCTGTCCTGCTTGCTTACGTGTGTTTACATAGTTTGCACAATTTTGTTGGAGAGACACTGGGATTTGTCAAAGCCCAAGGTGAAAAAGATCAGGACATAGGATTTATAAAGACTGACTTTCAAGACAGTGTAAAGATTTATAATTCTCTCAGATGGCTTGTAATCTGTAGTAGTGCATTAATGAGTGGAATTTGTGTATGCCTTGAAGAAACTTTAGGGGCACAGTCTTGCTATTTGTGTACCTCTATAGGCCAAGCGATTGAGCATTCCTCCCAAAATTCACATTTGTTAAAAGACTTGACATTTGCTAGTTAACTGCAAAATGATTACTTTCTCTCATGTGGTGCTGGAGAACTCTGACCACCAGAGTAATGTTTCTAATGCCTCAGGGACATCCTATGGGGAGTGAAAAATCTGTAGAGCCTCTTAACACTTTGACTCAAATGTAAACTTTAATTTTAGGCTATTGCTGGAAATTTAAATTATGTATTGATTGTATTTCCACTGGGGTTTCAGTAAGTAAATTTTATCAAAAAAGTATAAAAGGTCATTCTAGTTGATTCATAACTAATAATAGCTGCGTTACTGAAATGTCTACTTTCTCCTCTTTGGTATTTCCCAGATACTGTGAAGGTCTCCCAATTCTTCCACGTAAATATTTTCTATATGACCTGCTATGTTTTATCAAAAATATTTCCCTGTATTAGTTTTGGAAGAGAGAGAGATGGAGCAAGAGTAAAGAAGAAAAAGAAAGAATATCTTAAAATGATGTCAGAATTCAAAAGTGATCTTAAATCTGTTATGACATCTCAGTTTGCATGTATTTATGTAGCTGCTCTATTTAAGGATCCTGACATTTCCGGAAGTTCTTAATTGGCAGTGTTCCTCCAAACCATCTGAAAGTTGTGTTATGGGAGGTTAACATGCCTAACTGTTCATTTCAAGACTAAAAAAATGAAACAGAAATATAGAAATGTTTTCTTCAGTTTACATACACACAGAGTGGTCATTCTGGCAGTACTTGAAAGCATAAAAGAGGGTGAGAACATAAGTGGTTTGTGTATCTCTTAGTCCTGTTGAAGTGCTGAGAATCCTAACTCATCATTGAACAGAAAACTACTTTAGGGATATAAAATTGTGAACTGCCATCTGTCAATCATTGCTGTAGCATTTACAAACAGAAGCCATGTGGGAATCACATGCTCTAATCCCATGCTTATAAAGAGAAGACCAAAACACTGTTTTGTGCTTCTTTTAATAATACCACATATATGTAATTACTGTATTTGCACAACTATTTGCATCTCATGTTACTTCTGTTGAATAAAGCAGTGGTACGAATAAATATTTTGAACCCAGCTGAGATGGCAAGAAGTGCAATGCAGAATAGAAAAGGATCATAATAATATAAACAAATCCCAGGTGAGTATGATCATTATCCAGGTACTCTTGGCTTAGGCTTGAGCAACTGTCTACGTAAAGAGTGGAAGTTTCTCTGGTTTCTTTTTTCCCCACTGTTTTTCAGCAACAGGAGGCAGTTCTCTATTCACTGTGCTTTACCTTGTTTGGTTCTGGAGCTCCATAGATGTGAAGATTTCAGCTTCTCCAACCTAAGCTTATTCTAAAGGCTGACAGTGGAAGAACTGTTGTTTGGAAGTATTTCCTGAAATATTAACATGTCATTTTCTTTTCTTAAACTGAACTTTATTTCTGGTTGATGCTTGTTTATCCAACAAGAATTATTTTTCCCACCCTCCAAAATACATGGATGGTTGCCACATTTTCCTCACATCCACTTTGGCTGTAGTTACCCAAGCTAGGCAAACATAACCATTTTTTTTTCCTCTTACAAATCCATTTCTCAGCTGCTTAATCGTTTATGGCTTTTCTGTGAACTCCATCTGGTTTGACTAATGAAGGCAAAGCTGAATATAATATTCTCTGTCTTTATTGCATCAGAGCACCATGGAAAAGGTTTATTGTATTTTTTTTTGCTTCAAGTTCATCTTCATATGTAGTCTGAAATGCTGCCACCTTAGTCTGCAGGCTCATGTTGAGTTTGTCCATCATGCTATAATTTGTAGCTTGGGTTGGCACGCTCCTTCACATTATTTCACACTTTCCTACTCTTTTCCCATCGACATAGTACATATCCTAATGAGCCCCCTCTGAAATTCATCCTTTCCCAGAAGATGCCAATAGCAGATTGGACAGGTTTTGGCCAAATTAGTTCATAAGTAGTAGTCAGTACACAAAGCCAAAAAGAGATTGTCAAGGGGAGAGATGTGGTGTTTGCCTCCAGCCTGACTACAGAATTTCTTCTACGCCAAACCTTGATCTGATAGAAAGTTTCTGTGTTACGTGAAAGATCCTTAGAATCATAGAATCATAGAATTGCTGAGGTTGGAATGGATTTTTAAGATCATCATGTCCAACCATTAACTTACCCTGACAAAACCACGTCTAAACCATGTCCCCGACTACCACATCTACCCTTTTTTTAAACACCTCCAGGGATGGCAAATCCACCATCTCCCTGGGCAGCCTATTCCGATATTTAATAACCCTTTCAGTGAAAAATATTTTCCTAATATCTAATACAAACCTCGTCTGACATAACTTGAACCCGTTTCCTCTCGTCCTATCACTTGTCACCAGGGAGAAGAGGTCAGCCCCCACCTCTCTACAACCTCCTTTCAGGTAGTTGTAGAACTAAGGGGCTTGCCTGAGCTCAGGGGCTTTTACGGTGCTGTTGACAGCCTGGATAGTAACATTTCTTTCTGAGCTGATGGCATCTCTTGCTGCAGGACATTGTCTCTGCCCAGGCTGACTATGCCTGCCAGCTGCATTGATTACATAGACAAATTTCTGAAACACCTAACTACCCTGAAGCAATGGAAAGATCTGAGGTGGCAGTGGGTTAAATTCATACACCTGGAAAACACTACAGTTCTGGGAGCCAGAAACTGAGTCTTATAGTTCGATTTGAAATTTCAGCTTTCCTCCCGGCACGTAAAATATTACGGGGTTTTTTGAGCTTTGTTTCCAGAGGCTTTAAAAGAGATTTTAGATCTCCGTGAACTGTCTGATAGCTTAGTAGAACTGTGTTGCCACCTTTTGATTTCTGCAGTCAGTTGCTTTATTTCCTTGTGCCTTCTTTAACAGCTTCATATTCACAAATTGGCTTATTTCCATGGATTGTTAATGACAACAGAAGTATAAAGGAAGACATCTAGAGCACTCATAAAATTGCTGTCTAGTGCATACTACTTTAGAGACATGGATAGATGGGTCCAGAAGATTTTTTTTATACCTTATACTGTGGCTTGAACAGAAAAGGCAAAGTTCTTTGCCTTGGCAATAACACTTCCAAAATACCAATCAAGTTTTGTTTAGTGTAATAAACTACTTGATTAATCAAGGTTTTCTCAGACAAATCCATCTCACTGAGTGTTACAGGTGTTCCCTGGAGAAGAAAATCATAGTGTCAATACATGCTAGTGAGAGGACCTACAGTGGTCTTCAGTATTGTAGAAACCCCTCTTATTTAATTTAGCAGTGGATGTTTTGGGAGAACATCTAGTGACAGCCTTGAATATCAAACTCAGTGGAGACTAATAAAGAACTGATACTTGAAAGTTTTCAGTAGGGGGACATGTTCTCCAACACTTGAATGAACTTTCATTGCTCAAAACATCGATCTTAGCATTGAGTGCTTGGAAGTTCTTATCTAGTGAAACACTTTCTCCTTTAGCTAATGCTATTTTGAAGTATTTCTAAAGCAGCTTTCATAGCATCTGGACTATGTGGACCTGTTTGACTTTGGCAGTTCATGTTTAAACCTACAAAGATTGCCTATGTTGCACTGTACTGGTCAACAATTTCCTCCCAGCAATCATAAACCATTAGGAGGTTGCTGAGGATGATGGATATGTCTTTTGTTTTTCTGTCACTGACCATAAAGCTCATCTGTGGTCTCAAGGAGTTCTGGATGTTAACATCATTCCTTGATAACAGCCTCTGTGACGAGGCTGCATTCAGCAGTTGCTTGTTGGCTCCTAGGGCACTCTCATGTGGGTCCGCTGTGTTAACCCCATTGCCCAGTGAATATATAAGATTCTTAAGGGTATAGCGATAGCAAACCAAACTATCATATTTTCAGCAGTCTGATGATATATAGGTTCCTGTCTCCATCTCTTCTTATCCAACACAAACAGCTAAAAGATTGACTTGACATCTAAATGGAAATTTTCTAGTCAGGCATGATAATAGTGTGAATCTGGGAATCATTGGTGGTAAAGGTAGACTGAGCACAACAGCTGAAATACATGCCAGAGGCTGTGCATTCCCCTAAGCTGGTGGATATGCAGTAATCACAGGAAACCCAATTTGATAACTATTCAAGATCAAGGTAGATTAACAACAGCGTTTAGAAAATCAGTGGCAGACAAATGAAAGTTTCCCATCCCCACTGATCACAAGGTGAGCCTTCTCTTTCACATGCAGAGCTTGCTATTGCCATCCACCGTTTTGACTCTTTTGAAGTAAACTAATCAACATGCTCCATTTATTTTTAATTGATAGCAATTCTGGAACCACTATTAGGGTGTCTACCACCATGTTAAATGAGGCACTGTGCAAACAGTGTATGACACTGGTACTTGAGAACTTGCGTGTTTTATTTCTAAACATCTGGGGAGATGAGAAGATGCTTGCTTCAAAAGCCTTAAGGGACATGGGATTGGCCTGGCTGAGCTCTGACATCACTTTCCAGTTTGATTCAGTAGGACAACCAATGCTAAAACCTCTTTGCTGTAATGAAGACGAAGCTGCTGGCTGGCTGGCTCTGTAAGAGGACTGAAGCATTAATTGATCCATATTTGCTGACATTTGGTGTAATCTCCAAGATCTTTTTATTCCCCTGGATTTCTGGAAAAGCAGAGAACCCACATGTGGACATGTAGTTACTAGAGAAGATCTTACTGTTTCTTAATATAAGTTGTCTGACACCATGTTTCCATTAATTTAAATATCTAGCAGGGCACAGAGACTCCACAAATGCTTCACATTTTCTTCCCCCTTTACTTGTTTATATTGAACAAGTAGGTCATTGCTTTACTTGTAACCATGGTAGTTCTGGTTAGTCTAAATAACTCAAAGAGAACTATATAGACTCCTCTGTTCCTACTTATGACTTCTACCCAAGCACCTCTTGCTTGTAACATCATTTGCTCTTCAGGAGAGAAAAACCTTTTTGGGTCTGCTAGGGCTTTGAGGTTTTTTGTGCAAAAAGTGATTAGCAGTGAGTTTTCTGAGTCTGGGCTTGCTTTGCGTTCATCCAATCAATAATCAATGAAGATAACTTAGATTCTGTTGTCATACCTCCTACTGCCTGATAGCTCTCAGTGCATCATCCCTACCGACGTCAAATCACTTCTGCTCTCACTGGAGCCACTTTCTCTGATTGCTCTCTTCTGACTGTTGTAAAGATAGATGCCCTAAGCTCTGACCTCGGCTCCTCTTTCTCTCAGTCCAGGACTGCTCGTCCTCCTCCAGCTATCTCCTTACGGTTAATGAGTCTCCTCATTCATTTATTCTGTCTCCTTGCAAGTATTTTTAGACTGTGATCATCTCCCTTGAGTTGGCTATTTCTTTAACAAGATAATAGCTATTTCATGTCATCTTTTCTCATATGTTTACTGCACCTTATTACTTGAGACTCTTCCTGCTTTAAATCTATATCTTTTGAGGGTACCAAATGAAGGCCTTTTACGTGCAGGCCTTGAGGGCTGCCAAGTAGTGTGGTATGAAGAGGAAAACCATCTACTTCTTCCGGTTTACTTCACAGTTGCATTCCCTAATTGAGTCTACACTTTCATTGCGAAGACTTCTGAGATCTTAGAGGTAGCACCATTTTTTCAGGTAGTCACTTAAAATAGATAAGCACTAATCAAAAGTCTTTAGTTTCTGTGCAAGGTCTTAAGCAACGTGGAGCTTTTACTTCAGCCACTAGCATTATCAGAGAAGAAATGATGCTTACCTGATTTTCCAAAGCCAGAGAAGTGTTTTATTTTTAAAACCTGTGTAAGTATTTAGACATTGTCACAAGAATCCACATTCCAAAACATATTTGCTATTGCATCTGCTATTTAATAAAATGCAAATAATAACTGATGGCTCTCTAAGCACATAAAATGAGGTGGTTTTATTGTTTATCCTTATAAAACTTTAGAGCCATTGAACAGATTTAGCATTTGTAACATTGTCGTTGAGCTCAGCCTTCATTTACTAAATCATAGGTAAGAGCAAAGATTCTGTTCACAGTTGCTGAGCCTTGTTACATTTCCTTGCCAAGGACTTCTCTAAGTGGACGCACAGGTATGACAAGGAAGGGGTGCCAGGGCAGCTGGATAATTAAAGAGCTCCTCTCGACTGTTCCTGCAGAACCACTACTCTACCCCAAACAGGGCAGTCCACACACTTGGGAATGAGCAGAAAATAAGCCAATATACAAGGTCAGTTTAATGTTACATTTTTATAGCGCTCTTCATCTTGGAGGATCATAACTGTAAAGGCTGTATCCATCTGAAAGTCCCACCACTACCGCTGAAATCCAGGAGTTTGCTGCAAAGGACCATTTAGCTGCATAAAATGGCGACGCAGCAATTTACAGCCAGGAACACAGGAGTCTGACAGAAAGAATAATTGTGGGGAACTGTGCTGCAGTTACTCAAACCGGGGTCTCTCTGCTTCAGCAGGTACCGAGACTTTGCGGTGAGGGCAGACAGCTGTGACTCTGACACCAGGGCCGGGCGTGATCCAACCCTGATGTGAAGAGGCAACAGGCTTCACGGACGACTAATCCTGTTGTGCTGTGTGGGGGCTGTCTTTGCAGAGAGGCCCACCGAAACCCTGAGTTGGTTGTGCCCTTCTCAGCGTGTGGTCCCAAAGAGCTTACAGCCTGAGGCAGCGTGGCAGCAGGCGCCGAGTGCCACAAGCTGCCCGAGACCGCAGCGTCAATCAAACACCAAAAGCAGAGGGCGAGGGTGTCAAACCATAATTTCTGCTGACGTGAGGAAGCTGCTGGCTGAAATGTTGGGAGCCTGTTGCCTTTAGAAATATACAAAAAAAAAAAAAAAAGAAGATGGATCAACCAGTCTGTGGAATAAGAATGGGAATCCTTCCAAGGCGAGGTGTATGGCACGAGGCGCTGGCTCCAGTTCCAGCGACAAGGTGACTGTCTGCTCACCTTGATGCCATCGTGCCAGTAAAAAATAATTTACGTCAAGATGCTGTTTGTGGCCGATGATAATAGCTTAATTTTCCTGTAGCTTTCAGTTGAGGTTGATAGTGTAATTTATAAATAGAAATTAAAATGGGTCTGCAAGTTAGTTATTAGATACATTTTTAGATTGGTCATTACATTAAAGTAAGAAGGGTGAAACGACTTGTCCAAAATCAAATGATGAATTATTGGCAAGCCAATAAACAAATCCTAACTTTTTCCTTCAACATGTCCATGTGTGTGCTGTAACAAATGTACAGAGACAGCTAATGAACTGTCAAGAAACACGATACAGCTCATGTAAAAAGTCAGAACACTTTTTATTGTTCACTGTTAGTGAAAATACAGCATATTACACATGGAAACAGCAGTGCATTCATGTGAACACACAGAGTGCGGAAGGACGTATATCCTACATGTTTTAATTATCCAGCTAAGGGTTTTTCCAGTATATTTTCATGGTTACTCTGCTCATCACAATAGACTTTGTTTGTTATTGATCCAAATGTGTATGCAAGTGTGTAGCAGTGAAGGACGGTTACAATGCCTGTAGCAGTGAGTGCCTCTGTTATGGCTCTTGAGAAACGCAAGGATGAAAGCAGGTGCATTCCTCGACCTGGGATGCACCAAGAGCATTTCTGAGGAAGAAATAATGGTCTTCACGGCTGGTCAGCGTACTACCCAGCCTGCTAAAGAGAAGCAATGGATTCCTATCCAGCCCGCATAAGATGATGCAGTTTGCCAAAACAGGGGCTTTTTGTTGCAGCTGCTGGGGAATCCAGCGCTATGATCCTGGTAGAGATGTCACGGTATCCTTTCTTAAGGCACCTATTAGCATAGAATCGCAGCGCTGATCTCATGGGCTGTTGCTGCAGCTAGAAAACAACTGACACATTAGGCTGATTAATCCCTGTAGTAATTCCATTAACCTCCTTAATGGATTTATAACATGGATGAATTTACCCCTCTGCAGCAATGCGAGAGGGAATTGCCCTGGAGAGCCTATAAAGATGGTGTGGCAGGGATGTCTGAGGTAAATATCTTTTTGTTTGTTTTAGTGCAAAGTGAAGCTTCCTGACCAGCTGGAAAACCTCCCTGTCTGCTGGGATTTTGAACTCTTCACAGCACTAATAGTGCAGGTGCCCCTGCGAGAGGGTGATGCATCAGGACTCAGACACATCAGCAGGGCTCCTGGCACCCCACCGACAGCTCGCTGTGTGTCCACGCTTCCCTCTCGCTCTCTCACAGGCACACATACTCTGCCTCATCACACAGCTTCTCAGACACAGCCCTTTTCATTCACCTCCGCCATTTCCTCTCCTTGTGCCTCTGTCTGATCATGATTTATCTGCTCGCTGCTCCCTGTCAGGAGGGCAGCTTTGCCTGGACTGTGTCACTGGGCAAAGGACTGCTAAAAATAAGTAGCAGAGCTACAGCCCTGACATATCCTTGCAGAGGGAGCAGATCAAGAACAGAAATGAGAAATTCTGTGTTTCTCTTTGTGTCCTTCCTGATTTTCTAGCCTGTGGAGGGAAGGTTTACCTGCTGCCTTAGCCATGTGCGTAGCCTGCTCCTAGGGCGGATTGATTGCATTGCAGTTCTGTCATTAAAGGCTTCTCAGTACTGTGACGTTACCTCAAGTATGTAAGAGCCAAAAAGGCACCCTGCAACCCCCTCCCAAAGAACAGACACCATTTTTGCAGTCGGTCACAACAGCCCAGGCTCTCTGAAAGCTCCTGCTGCGGTTCGTTGGGGACTATATAGGGTGGCTAACAGGGCTGGGGGCTGGAGGGGTCAGGCAGGATGCCACAGGAGGGTCTGACTAATTTTTCTGCTAGTTCAAAGACTGCTGCCACGTACGCAGGTGCAGTGATGTGACTACTAAGCTGTGGTATCTCTTCACCTACATAGTTTGTGATCTCCTTGTTAATATGCTAAATTTATTCTGTTTGAGAGCCAGTCCTTTCCTCCCACAGAGGCTGCAATCCCGAGAGATGGAGTAGCCCAGCTCTTTAGTGATCCAGGAGACAGTGGGAGAGAACAGGGGAGGTGTTGTGTGCATGGGATGCACACACAAGCCTGGGGATTTTATTTCTCTTTCTGTCTACGGTAGTCACTTCCCACGTTCAGCACAGGGATGAGAAGTCCTAGCAGCCACCTCTTGCCAAAGACCTCTTGCAGGTTCTCTCTCCAGGGCCGGGCTCTTACCACTATCCCCTTCCGCACCTGGTACCGTGTCTGCCCACGCAGGATCAGCAGCATCTGGTGGCAGCAGAAGCCAGCGCAGGCCAGTCCGATCCCAAGCCAGAGGTAGAGCATGAGGATGACAAACATCTCAGAGCTAAGGAGAGCTCCTGCAGATGGAGAGTCGGGGAGAGGAAAGACAATAAAATAGAGAGTTTAGACACACCTCGTCTGGCAGCGTAACACTCAGCCCCGAGAACTGATGAGCTGCCTATGTTCTGGCCACAAGTGGGGAGGTAGGAGGAATACAGGCTGGTTGCTCTAACTATATAATATTGTTTCCTTCGTAGCATCTGATGCAATGGACCTCGCTGGGAAAATACTAAAATGATAATGGTCTCCGTACACTTCTCCCTTTGCTGTTAACGTGAGGATCTAGATTACAGGGGCAAATTCAGCCAGAAGTGAAATGTTGTCTGTAAGACCTCAGCACTATTTTGAAGAATGGTTAATTTATTTAAGGACCTACCTGCTCTTCACAGTGAATCTAAGATTTCTAGGTTCCTTTTGAAAAGAGATACAGGTTCTACAGCACATAGATGCTTCCAGAAGCCTTACTGCGTGCATTAATACTAGACAGAAAGATTTGGGATTTCTCTCTCTCTCTCAAATCACTATATATATATTAAAAATATGTTAAAAAAGAAAAATAAATCAGGGCAAAGGCAGTTTTCATATGAATGCAAGAAACGGAAACCAAAAACTTTCCAAAATACAATCCAAATTCCATTTTTAAAGCTGCTACTAGAATATTCAAAATACTTTGTAGGTCTGAAGCTCCTAATTTAACAGGTTTTGCAACATATATTTATGCTGAATACATTTAAATAAAAATATTCTGTGGGCCCTTTCGTCTACAATGATTTTAGAACTCCTTCTCGAAAATATTAGTGTAATAGCAGTTATCACTGAGTGACCTTTCAGTGCGTAGGCAGATCTAAACCCATTAAAACAATATTCTCTGTGTGTGCATACGAATGTGTACACACGTATTTTGTGTATATTGGTCTATTATTAAACACCCATATTTACACACGGTTGTACAAAGAAAATTAATGTGTGTCAATACTGGTATAAATAGCTGATATCCTCTCACTGGTCCCTGCAAGGTTTAAGAATGAGAAAGCTCTCACACGCTCCCGTCCCTCTGCAAGACCACGGGGCGGGTGAAAGCTCTGGTCGCTCTAAGGCCCTACAAGAGCAATTCTGCTGGAGCAGGGATTGCATGGACAGTAGAGGTGTGCTGCCTAAAACAGGTACATGGCTGCTTCAGGTTTTAAGTTCAATACAAGGGTGGCTGGACAAGAGTCTCTTGCTTCTCTTATACAGAAGGCCAGATTAGGTGGTGTCATCTAGTTTTGCAATCTGTGAATCCCAGCTTCTCCACCTGGCAGTGCCATAAGTGAGAGATTGGGGCTGACCTGTGACAATCACGCCAAGCTTTGGGCTCAGCCAGCAGGCCCCTCTGAGGATGATTTGTAAGGACACTGACTACAGCCTTGAGCTTTCAGAGATTGTCCTCACTTGAAAAAGATAGAGGAGTCATTCAGTTTTCTTCCTAAATGCAAAGTCATCTTTCCCTTCTCATTAGATCCCATTCAGCTCAGTGGGCTTCATATGCAATTCAGCAAGGGAAGAACAAGCCCCTTAGGATGATGACAAATCCTCATACCAATTCTGTCAGAATAACTTAATCTATCAGGTAGGAAGCCCAGGGCCAAATAAGGGCTTCTCTGCCCCGCTTTTACTGGACCAGAGTATGACAGACATTTGTTCTTTCCTACCACTGATAATTCAGATGGGATATGGAGAAAGACAGCTATTTTCTTTAGAGGTTTTGCAAGGTGGCTGTAAGCTTTATTTCTATGAGCTGCTGAAATTCAACATCAAGAGAGTAATTACCTTTGTTTCCCCTTGCAAATATTAAGCATCTCTGAGCCGTGCTTCCCAGATATATGATGTTTTTAACCTTTTCCTCAGGTTACCTACATAAAGCATTTTCTATAATTTCTTCTGCGGATCCAATCTGACCTGTGTTTAGAAAAGTGCTCTCCTTTTGTCCCTCATCACCACAGTCCATTTTAGTCTTGGATTCACTTTTTCTCTAACTGACCTGGCGTGATCTCCAGCTTATTGCCATACATTATCTATTCTAGAAAAGCTGAATCACAGGCTCAAATTATAGACTCTGGGTCAGATTCTGAAATCCATGCCCAAGCACCGTCTGGGCAGAATGAGCCAACTGAAAATTTTCCCAGCATGAAAGGAGGGAACACTCAGTTGACATAAGACCAGCAGATTCGCCCTTCACCCTCCTTTACTCCTCCTCCAATGCAGAGGGTGTGATGGAGAAGAAGAAAGGCAAAGTTTTTTCCTGCTATAGTAATGCTCTTTTTGGATCCTACAACAACCCTTAAGTCATAGTTATGTTAGCTGAAAAATATCGGGTGGATAACTCTTCCAGGTAACTATTCCAGGCTGTGTTTTTGTTTCCTGAACTGGAGGTTAAATGTGCTGGTAGAAACCCAGTAGGCCATTCCTCCCAAGCAACCAGGACACCGCGCGCCCATATATTGCTGTGTGAGGCAGCAGTTCTCCCCCAAGCTGAGCTAGAGGTTTGGTGGGAGCTGCTGGAAGCTGCTGCCTCTCGAGGGTGTTCTGGCTTTCAGCTCCCAGCCCTTCACCCAGCCCCATTGTGTCCTCCTCAAACACTCCCCATGCTGTCCTTGGCACTGCAGTTGCTGACACCAGAGGTGGGGCACTTCAGTGGCTCTTCAAACATATGCCAGGACCCAGCTCGGTGCAGATGAGCCCACAGAGTCAGAGAGAGAGAACTAATTCCTTGATAATCTCCTCCCACATCCCTGCTCCCCCTCCCAGGCTGCTGTGCTGATCAGAGCTTAGGCACGGGGGAAAATCATTCCCAGTGTTTTTAATGCTAGTGAAGCTTGTGCAACATTATTTACAAAAATTCTTCTACTTGAAAAAATGACTCCATAAAAATGTCATGGCAGGATTTCATGTTTATTGTCTCTCAGTGATTACCATGACAAATCTGCTAATTTGCCAAGTAGAGAGATATTTGTTTGTTTTCAGATGGCAACCCTGCAAACCCAGCCTGGAATTCTAAAAGCAAGCTGGGGCCTCTCTGGCTCCCGTATCCCCAGCAGCAGAGACTCCACGCTCAGATCATAATCAACACTTCTGGTGATGGTGCACGAGCCAAAACAGATTCCAGGCCCTTCTTACTGAGCTCAGCTGAATCTGCAAAGCTAAAATGCATGGGATACCTATTTTAGTCTAACGAAAGCTGATCTAAGTGTGTGAGGCATGAGCTGTACAGGGCGGGAAACAGCATTTTTCTGCAGTGGCTTTTGGGGCAGAATAACAGCCTAAGCTGCCTGCACAGTCAGTTCTCCGAGACAAGGCTTTATCTAGCTCTTGGGTTCGCACAGAGAAAGGGTTGAGGTTGGAGAGTTTGAGGGGGTGTTGAAAGGTGAAGAGGCAAGCCTGGAAGAGGAGAGGAAGAGTTATGGGAGCAGAATCAGGAGGGGGAAGGGGAAGGTTTGTGGTCATTTATGGAAGGGCCGGGAGAGAGGGGAAACGGGGAGAAGCAGAATGAAGGGTAAGGGATGAGGACAAGGAGAAAGGGATATTTGCTTTTGCTGTGGAGCTTATGCAAAGAGCAGGCACTGAGAATTTCCCCTGGTTCTCTGTGGACCTGTGTCCCAGACTGGGGTCATGAAAGAGGCAGCTAATCATGTCACATTAACTCCTCTCTTGGTTTCTGTTGCCTGAACCCCAATTCTACTGTGCTGGAAGGATGGCGAGATCGCAGTAAGTTTGTGCTGCCAGGAGGTGGGAAGTGGGTGACAGTGGAGAGGGTGAGTGGACCTGGATGAAGAGAATGAGAATATCTCTGCTGGGATATGGGGAACCTGCAGACTTGTAGGATACAAAACCCTACAGACCCCCCACCTTTGCCTGTAGGAAAGGCAAAAGATTCCCCTCACCTGCAATACAATGAGTGAAATCCCTCTCCTCTGTCTAAGTGCAACACACTCCCTGCATGACAGATAGCCCTATTCCATCACCAGCAAGCTGGTTATGGGGCTTTTTCCAGAGCATTAGGAATAGGGCTGTGGCTGTAACCTGGAGTGAGTCCCAGCCTTTATTTCAGGTGAAGCAAAGTCCTCCAAAGAGGATTTGTTGAACACAGCCAATTCTCCCTCTTGTCCATTTCCCCACCACCACTCCCCACACACAGCTATCTGAGAAAAATCATGTCCCCCGCACTGTGGGAGCCCTGGAGGAGGAAGATGCTCTTCATCTCCAAGGAAGGAGTCCTTACCTGAGAAGAACTGGCTGATGGAGTGAGGCAGAAGAGTGAGGAAGGCCAGTGGGTTCGCAAAGGACATGGAGAGTGCAGCAGAAATGTAAGCCATGCCTGCCACCAAGGAGTCAAGGCAAGCCAGGGAGGTGTAGAGGCAGAACATGATGAAGTTTCGCATGTTCCTGCTCCCGATGCAGTTCCCTGTGAAGAAACAGTGGTGGTCATGCCTCTGGGTGACTCTGGCACACAGTCTACAGAAGTGAGTGCTCGGCAAGGCTGAGCCAGGGGACCTGCTTCCATCCAGCCAGTCTGCCACCACTTCGTCTCCTTCACCCAAGTTTGAGCCCTTGCCCAAGTCCTCAGGGGAGCTCTGGATCACGAGGACGTAGTTGCCCAGGGCATTAGCTGAGAGGAAGAGGAAGAGGGCCCCATGCAGCAGAGCAGGAGAGAAAAGTGGGGTTGTGGAAGGGTCTCTGAACATGCTGGGGATGAAGAGAAAGATCTGGAGGACGAAGGTCACTAGGGAGATGCACAAGAAGTAGGCTGGAGCGACAACATTGAGCAACCTGAGAACTAGCATTGCGGATTACGTTCCTGCAGGGGAAAGCAAGGAGAGAAGGAACATCACCACTCCGGCTGCACACTTCATCCTTCCATTTCCTGCCGGGTCCCGGCCCCGCTGCCGCCGGGCAGTGCCCTCCGGGGGCCGCTCTCCCTCGCCGCTGCCCCACGGCCCCGGCTGGGCCGGGGCGAAGGGACAGCCCGTGGGCAGCGACCGCTCGCCGGCGCCCGGAGGAGGGACCCCGGCCCCGGCGTTTGCCTCCGGCGAACTTGCAGCAGCGATGCCCCGGAGGGGCTGCGGAGGCTGGAGGGGAGAGCCGGCTCCCGCGATGTGCCGGCGATGTGGGTTCCGCTCGCCGAGCAGAGTCCCTCTGCCAGGCAGGGTCAGTTTTGGTATTGCATGAGAGGAAAAAAGGTGGTGCTGGAGGAGGGGGGAGTGAATGGAGGGAGGGGGGGGAGGAGAAGGGGAGGGGGGAGAGCTTGCTCTAATCCACTGCAATACGGATCAAATCCAATGCTCTAATTTATCCTTTAAAGCCACGGATCTACAGATTACCTCTATGACCGCTGCCCTGCTCTGCACGAAATTAGAAAATGCACAAAACAGCTGGTCAAGTGCTGTCCGGATGCAACCTGCGGCGCTGGGCTACCGAGCCGCAGCCGCGGCTCCGGCCGGGCACGGTGCATCCCCGCCGCCGGGCGGGCCCCCCCGGCCCCCCGGTCCCGGGGCTCAGCCTGCATCGCCAGGGCAGAGGAAAGCCAGGGGGACCAAACGCAGCGGGGAGCTAGCTGGGTGGCGGTGTGGGTGACCCGGCACCCCCTCGTCGGCAGCCCCAGGGGTTCCCGTGCGCCGCTGTGTCTGCAGTGGTGTCGGGCTCGCCTCGGCCCCGCGGTGCTGGGGGCTGCACGCCGCCACCTTGTCGCCGGGCGCGGCGGGGGACCGCCCGGTACCGGCGTGTCTGGCGCCGGCGGAGCCGCCGTTACCGTCCGCCGCGGCGGCCGCCCACGGCAATGCCGAGACCCCCGCGGCAGCCGAGCCGGAGCACAGCCCGCCGTCTGCCCTGCCCTTCCTCTCCCCTCCCGCCTTTTTCCTGTCCTTCCCGGTTCTGCTTTGTCCCTGTGCCCTGTCCCCGTTCCCCGTCTCTGTCCCTGGCCCGTGTCTGTCTCTGTCCGTCTCCCGCCCTGTCTCTCTCCCTGTCCCTGTGCTTTTCAGCCCTTGTCCTCTCTCCCTCCCTCTATCTCCCTCCCCAGTTCTGTTCTTGTCCGGTCCTCTCCCTCCCCCGACTCTGTCCGTCTCCGATCTCTCCCCCTCCCCGCCCCGTCCCTGCCCGGTCGCTGTCCCGGAGCTGTCCCTTCAGCACCACTCGCACCTCCTGCAGGTCACTCCGGCCCCCTCCGAGCACGACCCGGGGGACCCCGGGGAGGAGAAGGGTGTGCTTGGGGGTCTGAGATCCTCACAAGTCCCACAGGGAGAACAGGGAGGTGGGAAGGGAGGTCCTGCCTGCTCCAGCCCGCAGAGCATCCTTTCTTTCCGCAATGTGGGTAAGGGAGGCTTCAGTGTGTCTTCCTGCGGCCTCAAAGCTGCCCCTATTGGAACCAGCGTTAAGGCAAAGGGAAATCGGCAGGTCTCTGAAGGTTCAAAGCCTCCTCGGGTTTGCAGGGCACCTTTGCACAACAGCAGGTTGCTAGGAAAGGCTTTGAGCTGGGCAGGTGGTGCCTGGGGAGTATGACAAGCTGGGAGAAGCTTTGCAGACATGTATTTGCCCTCTGACAGCTGCACACCCTCACCCCACTCTGCCCACCCACACAGTCCTTGTACTGTCTACACAAGTGCTGTGCACAGCCTCTCACTCTCCTACACACCTACGTGCTGCACCCTCCCAGCTCCGATGAAAAGCATCCCTCTCTCCCTCCACAGACAAGTCACCCGTCACAGGAGAAGGGGAGACAAGAGGGCTGCTGGGCTGCAGCTTTGCCCCTGGAGACGGCGAAGCTCTATGCTGGTCACAAGTCAAAGAAAGATGGGTTTAACCTAGTCTTAGGTCCTTACTGGTCAACCCCTCAGCACAGCCAGTGACAGACTTTGCTTCTCCAGGAGTGACTCTCCCTTTGCCTGAAGGTACAGAGCAAAAATTGTGTTTCACGTATCAGTTTCTTGGAAGACAGGCCTGGAGGAGCGAGTGGCTGTTTGTCTCCTGCATGTGCACTAGTGTGGAGGGTGGTGACAGCAACCAAGTGTTCAAGGGTTCTTTATCAGAAATAACTTTTTCTCCCAGATAACTTTCATTATTCAACATTTCTGAGAAAAACAGTGGCAATAATAAAAGCAAGTGCAAACCAAGCCTGTAGGCACTGGATCTGCAGTGACGAGCAACTAAGAGACACCTTCGGCAGAACTGGAGGGAAAGCAGCTCAGAACCGATCGAGCTTTCACTCCCACCTCCTTCACTCTCCTGTCACGACTACTGAGAATAAAAATCCTCCAATATTCCCTCGACTCATCAATTTAAAGTAGACTGAGCCTTGCAATAGAGATACGTGA